>NC_137625.1:29283821-29386321 GCF_963280865.1 Gymnoscopelus braueri
TGGCTGAGGCTTTATGTTTGTTTGCTCATTTGCTATGTGTGTGTGTGTGCGTGTGCATGTGCATGTGCGTGTGCGTGTGTGTGTTTTATTCATTCTGGATAAAAGTCAAAAAGGCATGCTGGTCTGAATGTTCTGGGGCTTTTAATTGGAGGTCGACCAAATAGTTTGGAGCCGGACAAGGCGATAGTTGATGACTCGGTTTCAAAAATAAGACACCGGACAGATATGAGCAATCTTTGACTTTATTAGAAGCTGGATAACTGTTGAACAGAACGGATAAATCAAAGTAATAAATACAAATGGAAATACATCTGGATCACTGGTGAATAATTATGACATTACCGTGACTTTGTGTATATAGAGTCTCCATGCAAAACATTGATGTAGGCTATAAGTCATTGGTTCTCAAAGTGGGGTCTGGGGACCCCCATTGGTCTTTGGGGGGTTCCAGGGGGTCCCCAGCAAAATGTGTTAATATAGTATCACAATAATTCTACCACTTTAACCTTTTATACTTTGGCTATTCAAAAATAGCAGATATATAAGCTTGTAGATCTGCAATTTGTTTTTAATCATGAAAATGCGTGCAAACCTTTGAAAATATATATTTTTTAAAGCGAACATTTGTAACTCAAATCTTTGCTTCTGGGGGTCCCTGGAACAAAATATTTTGAGATGGGGGTCCGCGGCCAAATACATATCATTTTGGGGGTCCTTGGCATGAAAGAAATACTGATATACGTGACTGGTCAAGGCTATGCACTCACTGGCCACTATCACAGCCAAGTCCTGTCCTATCAACGACGCCCGATTCATCGGTCAACCTTTACTTTTATTTGGGTAATAGCCAGGATGAGTTCGACAACCTCCAGCATCAGGCGGTACCTATTTAGTCGTGTCAAATGCCAGTGTGGGCTATTTCCAGGCATGCCCCCCTGGTCCTGGGTTAAAATTAGCGTACCCAAAATTCATGGCTGACAGCATGTACAATGAGAGCAAAAAGAATGACTCAGGGGGAAGAGTGTGATGAGAAATGAGAGAGGGAAACAGCAGATCCACATGGCATGCACACAGATTTGTTTCTTGGCTTAACTCTTTGGCCTCTACTTTACCACGGCCGTCAACAGGAAACTTCGTTGTTTTGGGCACAGTGCAATTAGGCCTAACATCACCAGAGACACTTTGGGGTTTCTGCAGTGGTGGAAGAAGTACTCAGATATTTTACTTAAGTAAAAGTAGCAACGTAGAAATACTCTGTTACAAGTCAAAGGCCTGTGCTCAAAATGTTACTTACAGATCTACAAGCTCACAACACGTCGCGATAGATCGGCTATTTTCAAATAATTGGAATTAGAAAAATTGGAAATACCCCAGTAAAGTAAAAATACCTAAAAATTGTACTTATACAGTACTTGTTTTTCTGCTCATGCTTTTGAAGCAGTTTCCCACCACATTTCTTTGACCTTTATAAAAGCAAACAAATGTCACCATTAGTTGGCATTTCCAATTGTTTTTCCTTTGATGTCATTATTCATTTTACCATGACATTTCATTTAAAAAGACCCAAGTTATTTTCATAGATATTTTGGATTTCCCACAACAGAGGCTCAGTGTTTTATGTGTACTCTTTAGTAACGTTGTGTTCCTTCCTAATCCTAACAATACCTGGTGCAACACTTTGACAAACGCTGCTTTTAGTCGACAGCTCCAAGACCTCCATCCATTCTCCTTTTATATGACAAAGGCCTTTTTATTACTTCTCTAGCTGTTCCCCAAATAAAATTAATTTTAATTTTGTTTATTTTCTTTGAGGTTTTTAACATAAAATAAAAGTCTTGACTAGGTCTATTCTAGTTTTATAGTTGACTATTTTATTGCGTTTCTCAAAATCATCTTTAATTTATTGTTCTTTCTTTTCCCAATTTCGATCACAGCTAGGCTACTTGAATTACGCACTACACACAGTCAGAGTATTTCCTTCCATGTTTTCATTAATTAAAGTCCCTTCCTTGTTGTCCCATGCATGCAGACTGTTTCAGACTTATTTGTATTACATGTTTCTCCTCTGACCTTGTGTTCCCTCTTCCTGTCTTGTTGTTTATAGGTGATCGCCCCCGAGGAGATAGTGGACCCCAATGTGGACGAGCATTCTGTCATGACCTATCTGTCCCAGTTCCCCAAATCCAAGCTCAAACCTGGAGCTCCGCTGCGTGCCAAGACGCTGCATCCCAAAATGGCCAGGGCCTACGGACCAGGTGAGGCCAAACATCTGCCTGTCAAACTCCCTCACTCATGCCAGAGCCATATCAACTCTCAAATCAACACAGAGTCAAAATCGTCCCTGTTTTGTATTATATCATATCTCTCTCTGGGCTTCCCTTATTTTCCCCCGGTCAGGTATTGAGCCCAGAGGCAACATGGTTCTGAAACCTGCAGAGTTCTTGGTGGAGACAGTGGAGGCTGGTCTTGGTGAGATCCTGGTCTACATAGAGGACCCTGAGGGACACACGGAAGAGGTGAGAAGAAAACCCATTTTTGTTTTTGAATGGCTTCCAAAGTTTGCAGGAGTGCTCCATTTTGAACAAAATGCCTCAAATCATGAACATTCCCACTTGGCCGAGGAAGAAATGTCACTTGAAAATATTCAAATCAGCCTCATGGTGGCGCTATAACAGGCCGATTCTTGTTTTTACCTATGACTGCAGCGATCTGTGTAAAACTTTGTAAGTGCACTCCCTAGAGGCCAAGGACAAACCTTTGCCCTGCATTTTTCACATTTGCCTTTTATAGCGCCACCAGGAGGCCGACTTATGTAAAACAATTATTTTGATATTACTCCTTATCCAAATTTCACGCAAATCGGTACACATGATCTCTATAGTCATGTGACAAGACGGATCTGTTTGATTTTTCATATTCCATCCTGATTGGCTAAGATTGACATCAAAAGTTTGCAGGAGTGGCCTGTTTTGAACAAAATGCCGCATATCATGAACCGCAATCATGTCCGATTGCGATGAAACTTTGCCCACAGATTTGCACTACGTTGAGGAACAAATGCCACCCTTTCAACATTGCCCTACTATAGCACCACCAGGAGGCCGAAGTTTGCAAAACAATATTACTCCTATGAATGTTGTACAAACATCATGCAAATCGGTACATATTATCTCTTTAGTCAAGTGATCGAGACGGATCCGTGCGATCCGTCCAATTTTTCACATTCCAGCCTGATTGGCGAATTCCGAACATTACTGGCCCACACTAACCTGCCTGACCTGGCAGAGACCTGTGCTCCGAGGAGCACTTTTTCGAGTTGAAAGATCAATTTGTTGTACTAACACAGTACCTGTCTACTCTTTCAGGCCAGAGTGATCCCCAACAATGACAAGAAAAGAACCTATTCAGTCGTCTACCTGCCCAAAGTGGAGGGTTTGCACCAAGTAAGCACAACAATAGCACGCTACTTGACCACATTGTGTATTTATTTTAGTTTGTAGTAGTATATTTGAATGAGTCTTTTGACACAGTATAGGTGGTTTAACAGGGCTCTCTGTCTTCTCCTCTGTCCAGGTGAAGGTGTTGTTTGCTGGACAGGACATTGACAGAAGTCCTTTCACGGTGAACGTATCCAAGGCCTTGGGAGACTCTAACAAGGTCCAGGCCAGGGGGTCCGGACTGGAGCCTGTGGGCAACATGGCAAACAAACCCACTTATTTTGACATCTACACTGCGGGTATGTATATTCTCCATTAGGGATGGAGAAACATTAGGGCCCTATCTTGCCTTACCCCTTATCCCTAAACTTATTAGCCATATTTTACTATTCTGAAAAACATTTAAAAAATATTTCTAGCCGATCTACATTGACACGTTGTGAGCTTGTAGATCGGCTATTTGAACTATTTTTAAATGTTTTTCAAAATTGTAAAAAATTGTAAAAAAGTTTAGGGATAAGGGGTAAGGCGGCGTTCAAGATAGGGCCTGTTTTCAAATCTATTAGTGGGAAATTAATCTCTCAAGATAGATTCCGCTAACGGCAGAATCTTAATACCTTGCTATTGCAATCAACCAACTGTTGGTTGAACATACTGCTTTACCACCTGGTAGCACCTCTGACTCTGAGCTATTTTAAAACACTTTACTTTAGGTCGTCTGTCCTATCAGGGTGTTAATTGAGTTAACCTGGTGTTTGTGTCAATGAGTGACCAGCTTAACGGTGCAATCACCTGCACCATGTTTTCTGTTTTAACCCTAACTTGTTCCTGTCATGATTTGCAAAACTGGCATATACCCAAAAGCAGAACACATACACAAAGTCCAAGTCCAAGGGTGTTTATTAAAAAACAAAGGATCTTTTAATTATTTTATGTTCATGGTACAGCACTTTGGTTTGTTGTTTCTAAATGTAGAACTAAATTGACTTGACTCTTTAACCCATTAAAACCGGGAAAGCATCTGTGTCATTTTAGATTTTAACCGCTTTAACCATTATTTTATACTTTGGCTATTCAAAATAACTATCTGCAAACATGTTTTACTCGTGAAAATTTGTGCAAATCTTAGAATATATATATTTTTAAAGTTTAAAATTCTTAACTCAAATCTTTGCTTCTGGGGGTACCTGGAACAAAAATATTTTGAGGTGGGGGTCCGCGGCCAAATGGAATAACACGCTGTGTCTCTCTCTCTCTGCGTCCCAGGCGCCGGTGCTGGAGACGTGGGCGTGGTTATCGTGGACTCGCACGGCAGGAGGGATACCGTGGAGATCGTTCTAGAGAACAAGGGGGACAGCGTTTTCCGTTGCACCTACGGCCCCGTCTTGGAGGGGCCTCACACCATCCACATCACGTTCGCGGGCCAGCAGATTCCCAGAAGCCCTTTCACCGTCCACATCTCTGAGGGTAGGTGGAACATTCTACAGGCGCTCACGCAGACTATAGACGCGAACACACTTCCAATTTCAGGTTGTGTATAACAGTGGTTCTCAACCTTTTCAGGCCGTGAACCCCCCCAAAAAATCATATTGACAAGCAGTTCCACAGATAAATGTTGTGAAAATAGCAGATCTACAAGCTCACAACGCCTCGTGTTGCGAGGCGTTGTGAGTTTATAGATCGGCTTTAAAAAAAAAAAATTGTCTCATATTATTTCACAATTTGACCAATGTGTGACCAGTTTTATAGTATAGTTTGTTGATTACTATTGATGCAGTAATGATCTTTTTGCTTTTCATTCTTATTTAATTTTTTTTAGGTATTAACACATTGGGTGCCAGAGGTTTATTAAAATATTATACGTTGAGTGCCAGCATTTCTTCCATCCACTTGCGTTATACATTTCGTGCTGTGAGAAGCCCCGACGCGGAAATGCATGTAAACAAAGCGTGCGTGCGAGACGGCGGAGGGTCCCGACTAACGCCTGGAACAATAATATTTCCAACGCGACCCTCCATTGCAGCGTGATCGCCGATCGAAAACGGCTCGTTTCCACCACATTAAAAAGAAATGGAGATATTAAGCTTTTAATCAAGGAGATAACATTGAAAACGCCGACCGGAAGGATTTTTGACATGGAGCCACATCCAGCCTCTTCTTCTCAGAAACTGCTTGGGTGATGTCAAAGTTTTGTTTTAGCGCCCCACGTGGCCCACATGTATAAAAATAGAATTGGGTCAAAAACGGTCCGGACCGTTTTCGGCACTTCTCGTTTGGACCCTCAAAAACGGTCCGGACCGTTTTTGGCATTCAATGTGTTAAAAAGGTCTTAAAAGTCCTTAAATTGTCACTTCACTTTCATCTGGGGACCCCCCCCCAAAAAAAAAAAATTATGTGGGGGACCCCCCCTAGGGGTCCTGACCATAGAGTTAAAAATAATAGAGAGGGCACCCGAAATCCCCTCCCATCCACTTGCATTGAGTTGCTCACCCAGCGCATGAGGCGAAATCACCCCTTCTTCCGGGTTGGAAAATGTGACGGGCAAGGCCTATTTGGGGGCCACTGTGACACGTTTTGCGTCACAGAGGTGCGCAAGCCCGTGAATCGAGCCCATTGGTCCAAACCGTTTTTGCTCGTTCACGCACAGTGGCCCCAGCCGTTTTAAGCTGCAGTACCTATGAATGGCCAGCATGTCCAATGCGCTTCAACGCAAACACTGGGTTCTCGGGGCTTGGTCCCCGACCCACAGGTTGAGAACCACTGATGTATAACACACAATGTGTAACGTTAATACTGACAGACATTTTGATTTGCACATTATACCCATTATAGTTATCTCATTAATCCCTCTTCCATCTCCCCCTCCTCTCTCTAATCAGAGCCCTGTACTGAATTCTAATTTCCAG
Organism: Gymnoscopelus braueri; assembly: GCF_963280865.1. Lineage (NCBI taxonomy): Eukaryota > Metazoa > Chordata > Actinopteri > Myctophiformes > Myctophidae > Gymnoscopelus > Gymnoscopelus braueri. Next base: position 29,290,165 of record NC_137625.1, read on the forward strand.
ACTAAAACTAAAAAGGTTTCTTGATTTCCGTGACTAGGTCTATAGGTGTGGGTTTGCTGCTCCTCCAGTACAGTAATGTCTGGGGTTCAGACCTGATCTCATCATCATCATCATCATCCTGATGGCTTCTCTTGAGTGGTGGTTTTGGCTGAAGCTGTAATGCTCTCTCTCATGGTTTTGGGCTGGGGGGGTCTTGCTCCCCTGGTCTTGTGGGTCTGGTGGTGGTGGTGTATAATGGGGAACGGGGGGAGGTTTCCTCCCTGTTACTCTGCTCCTTGTCTCCTGATTGTTGTTCCCTCCGACAGCTACACACAGCGGCCTGCCACCCGGCTCTCCGGTGCCGATAGCCCCCCACCAGTCTGTACGCACCCCGCCCCCCCAAGACAAGAGCAGGAGAGCCCCCCCTCCAACGCCTCCCAAACCCAGGCGACCAAGTTAGTACAGAGGCTAGGCGAGAGACGGGGTTTTTATTTTAATACTGTGGACACGGAGCCCGCTTTTGCACTAGCCTGGTCCCTCCTACTGTACCTCAACTCAAAAACCATACCCTCTCCCCCCTTGCCTCTGCAGGCCACCTTCCAAAAATGGCTTCCCCCGGCTTCATAGCATGCGCTACGCCAGTGCTTATAGCCTCTCTCGGTGGCCTCCTGCTCCTGTTCGACCTCTAGAAAGAGTGTGTGTGTGTGTGTGTGTGTGTGTGTGTGTGTGTGCGTGTGTGCGCATATGTGTGTGTGTGTGTGTGTGTGTGTGTGTGTGTGTGTGTGTGTGTGTGTGTGTGTGTGTGTGTGTGCGTGCGTGCGGTGTGTGTGCGTGCGTGCGTGCGGTGTGTGTGCGTGCGTGCGTGCGTGCGTGCGTGCGTGCGTGCGTGCGTGCGTGCGTGCGTGCGTGCGTGCGTGCGTGCGTGCGTGCGTGCGTGCGTGCGTGCGTGCGTGCGTGCGTGCGTGCGTGCGTGCGTGCGCTAGACAAGCAGGCATCTTAACATGTTGGAGGCAGCAGCACCAACCTGCTTCAGTATTGTTGTTGGTGGGATTGGATTGGATGGTCACTTTTACAATCGTTCATGACTCGGATCAGTCGCACCAATCAAACCACTCCTCAAATGCCATGAAAAGAGAGAGTTTGGCTTCCCAACAATGCATAAGCTTGAGCGTTAATTAATCTCAAATAAGGTGTAAACATCCATTTTTAGAGCCTGGCTAGCGTGACTCTGGACCACATCCAGAGTCTGGGGAGGACTCCTTTGATCTTATCAGAATATTACTGAAAGGGCTGTTTCGGCGGGGTCCTGCGCTCGTTGGATATCCCCATCTTAAATCTAACAAATCAACCATCTAATATCCCAGTGAGCCATAGTCGTCTATTAGACCTCCGTCTAAAACTAGGTTATAATTGGTCTAAAAGTGAAAGTTTTTTCAACGTCTATTCTTAGCCTAGACGTTGATTAGCTGTTTTTTAAGCGTCTATATTTAGACCGTCTATATTATAGACGTCATTTCAACGGCTATGATATAGACGGTCTATATATAGACGCTTAAAAAACAGCTAATCAACGTCTAGGCTAAGAATAGACGTTGAAAAAACTTTCACTTTTAGACCAATTATAACCCGGTTTTAGCCTAGACCTTAGACGTTTTTTAAACGTCTAATAGCCCGAAAAATGCTCAGTGGGATTATATTTTGGCTCACGAAATCGAACATGTTATTCATCTATTAGCGTCAGTGTTGATTTCGTTGACTAAAACTATGACAAATATATTCTGTCGCCTACCATTTTAGTCATTTTAGTCAAAAATATTTTAGTCGACCAAATCAACTGTAGATTTAGTCGACTAAAATCTTATGATATTTAGTCGACTAAAACTAGACTAAAAGTAAACATTTCAGGCGATTAAGATATGACTAAAACTAAACAGAACTTTATTTAAACGACTAAAACTAAATCTAACTTCGCTGTCAAAACCAACGCTGGCTAGCGTTAAAGGAACACTATCTTGAACCTTATGTTCATATAATATGGTCCTCCTCACTAATGCTCATCATTAAGGTGGCTCCATCTCTGTGTTCTCGCTCTGCGTCTCAGAGGTGGGCCGCCGTGGTTAGACTGGAAATCGGTGGGGATTCCAAACTAATGGAAAGTACAGGCTTCCTCCTCCTGGAAGGTCTGCACACTGAAATAGAAGCCGCTGTTGCATCAATAAAAAATGACCAATTTCAAATGACCACCGATGAGGTCAACGCTTATAGGCACATCTTTTAATGATCAGCAGTTCACCTCGGAGACACGGAGCCTGTGCAGAAATGGTCAGTGGTGTTAAAGTAACTTGTACTCAAGTACACTAGTGGAGCCTTAGGATGACAGATGAGGGGCATTGTGCGTTAAAATACGAGTCAAAAATACCAATCAAAGTATTTGTGCAGTGGTTGAGCAAATATAATGTGAAACTAATGGAGGCTATTTTCGGCAGATTTTCGATCATTTTTACACTTTCAGAGTTAAACTAACTTTCAGGATTTGACTGTGTGATTTTACTGTGTCACACCAAACAAAGCTGAACAATTAATCAGCTTTTATTTTCAATGTTATATCTATGCAAATCAGCTTTTACATTTTTAATGAGCTTTTAAAAGCTCAAATAGAAAAGCTTTTTTATGCCCAGGTCTGAACGCAGCTTCAGTATTGGATTCATTCTACTTTTTTTATGACCAAGAACTAATAAATAATAACACTTTAACACATAATATAATAATAACAGAAATGCAAATGATTCATTCATTCATTAAACCGGTTGCCTAGTATTGCGTGGAGAATAGAGTGAATAATAACCTTTCTTAAATTTGCATCAAAATGAAGGAAGACAGAATCGCTAAATCTCTGTCCTCTGTCTCCCCATTGGTTGAGGGCGAATGTCACCGTGACCCTTCAGGTGTGTGTGTGTATGTGTGTGTGTGTGCGTGTGTGTGTGTGTGTGTGTGTGTGTGTGTGTGTGTGTGTGTGTGTGTGTGTGTGTGTGTGTGTGTGTGTGTGTGTGTGTGTGTGTGTGTGTGTGTGTGTGTGTGTGTGTGTGTGTGTGCTACACACTTGAGCCTTCATCATTATGTAATGATTGTCATTGTCATTGTCAACATCACCACAATAACGTGTCCCATGTTTGTACCCTTCATAGCTTCCCTCTGCAGACCAAAGCAGTAATCCTCTGGCTATAACCCTAACCCTTTGTGTCCACATAATACCTTTATTAACACACTGTTGAATGGGTTCATATATCATCTAATCATTTGTATTCACTATTGTTCAAATGTGTGTATCTTTAAAAGCAGTGGTGGAAAAAAGTACTCAATTGCTTTATTTAAGTAAAAGCATCAATACTGCAAATGAAGAAACACTCTGTTACAAGTAAAAGTCTGGAATTCTAAATCGACTTGAGTAAAAGTACAAAAGTATTGGCATCAAAATGTACTTAAAGTACCAAAAAATAAAAGTGCTCATTATGCAGAACATCCCATTCCAACTTCAAAAATCGTTTGAAAATATGAAAAATTTATACAGAGCTGAAGTGGTTAATGTAGGTTTTGTAATAATAATTAAAATCTACAAAGTAACTAGTAACTAAAGTTGTCATGAGTAAAAGTATAATATTTGGATCCGAGATGTAGTGGAGTATAAGTAAAAGTATTGAAAATTGGAAAAGTACGAATACCTCAAAATTGTACTTAAGTACAGTAGGCTACTTAAGTAAATGTACTTACAGTAGTTACTTTCCACCACTGTTTAAAAGTCTTCATGAATATTACTTTAGTTTTTGCTCAAAGACAAGAAAACCTTAGAATGCACCGATGTCCAGAACGTCTTACCATTCAGTAAACAGGTCAGATTATATCGAATAGAATTTTCATGGGTGCAAAACAAGAACACATCATTTTTACCTGTTCATGCTCAGCATCCACCGTTGATTTTTTTTTGACGACTGCTATCGCTTTCATCTGGTTTGTTTGTTTTTCCTCATTTTTCATTCTTCAAGCCCGAAGCAAAACATCCAACTTGTTGCTCTTTGTGTCAGTGTGTTGTTCTCCAATAAGATAACGGCCGTCTTCATCTCTGTGTCATGTTGTCCATCTCTCCTGCTGCTTCTCCCCAGCAGTCATGACAAACTGTGCTTCTCCCATGCAGCGCTGTTCAGCCAAACTAACAGTGAAACTTCTGTAGTATAGTGACTGTTTGTGTGTTTAAGTTTGAGTTTGTATGTGTGCTAGAGTGAGTGAGTGAGTGAGTGAGTGAGTGAGTGAGTGAGTGAGTGCGTGCGTGAGTGAGTGAGTGAGTGAGTGAGTGAGTGAGTGAGTGAGTGAGTGAGTGTGGCCGTGCATACCTTACCCTCCATCTGCTAGTCTAAACAACTCTCCCTTTCTCTCCTCGATGGTTCCCGTAGCCTGCAACCCCAATGTGTGCAGGGCGTCAGGGAGAGGCCTCCAGCCCAAGGGGGTGAGAGTGAAGGAGGTGGCCGACTTCAAGGTCTTCACCAAGGGAGCAGGCAGTGGAGAACTCAAGGTCACTGTGAAAGGACCAAGTGAGTTGACAACTATTATTAAAGTTGTACAATGCAGATTCACAAATAACGATTTTTAGCAACCTCTGCTGGTCACTACCGTCACTGCATACAATTTCCGTAGTCCTCGATTACCCAGAATTCCATTTGTTTTCACCGGAAGCCGGAAGCGTTTCAAAAAGCGATCTTTTAATTGTTTTATACTATCTGCGGATCGTTTCTCTTAGCCAGTGGAGCATTAGTTACCATGAGCTGTGCTTTCTTTTTCTGTAATTTTTTGATCTTCCAATCCTACATTCTCTTAAAATCAGCGTGAGGTTCCTTTTTGTTATTAGTGCGGTAGTTCCTGGCCAAACAGGAAACCGTTGCGGTAGTTCCGTTTTCTGGCCAGATGACGTCATTTTCCCGGGAAAGTCCCCCCCGACAGCGTTCAATACAAAATATATAAATATAAGGCTTCCGGGGGTGAAATTCATGGAGTGGGTGTTGTGAAACTTTTGCCACTCACAAAAGATATACAATTTAACTTTAGTTTTGTTGAAAACGTTACCTAGTATTACTTTAAGCCATTCAATCCGGGAACACATCTGTGTCATTTTAAGATTTCTTTGGCTATTCAAAAATAGCAGATCTACAAGCTCATAGTGCGGCACCAAGTGCCACGCTACGAGCTTGTAGATCTGCTATTTTTGAAAAATCGTGAAAATGTGCATATATATATATTCTTTTTTTAAAGCGAATATTTGTAACTTAAATCTTTGCTTCTGGGTGGTCCATGGTACTAAATATTTTGAGATGGGGGTCCGCGCCAAATACATATAATTTTGGGGGTCCTTTGAGAACCACTGATTATAGCAACATAGGATTTAGACATTTTAGAATCCCCAGAAGCAAAGATTTTAGTTACAAATGTTTGCTTAAAAAAATATATATTGCAAGATTTGCAAAAATGTTCATGATTTAAAAAAAATAACAGATATATAATACTAGAGAAATATAAAGAAATCTAAAAATGACACAGACGCGTAACGTTTCTCACAGATTACACAGTAAAGTCCTCAGTGATAATTCAAATCTGGGAGTGTACATTTGTACACTCTGAGTAACAATTAGCCCTACGTACTGTGCATTTTATTAAATGTGTGCTGTATATTTAAAGAGGTGTGGGTCATTCGTTTCAGAGGGTTTGGAGGAGCCAGTGAAGGTGCGTGAGGTGGGAGACAGCCTGTATGAATGTGACTACTACCCCATCCTGGCGGGCAAATACACCATTAACATCACCTGGGGGGGACACAGCACCCCGCGCAGGTGAGACCCTCTCCTCCTGTGGAATCAGGTGGAATGATCCCCAATGTTCCCTTTACATGCATTTCATCTACTCAGTACAGATTCACCTTATTCATCAAGGCATCAGGGAAGGTTTTGAAATCTCTATCCTGTAGCGAATCTTTGAAGCACAACATTGTTTACACGATCATTCACCCTGTCATTTGTTGATGCCATTTAGTCCTTGCACGTGTAAAAGTCACTCTGGATATGAGCATCTGCCAAAGGACCAAATTGTAATTGTAATCGCGTGACACTAAATTGGTCTACAATAGCTAATGTGCATTATTGTCTACTTTCTAGTTGTTTGTTGCAAGCTAGCCAAATAAATGTTACTCATATCTGTACTGTTTGACTGTCCTACGCTGTGCCGTTGATCCGTGCCACCATGTTTGAGTCAAGCGTTCCCTAGCAGGTGCAGAATTAGGCACAGTTAAAACGATAAAATTGTATAAAAAAGTTATGTCCATATACCGCTGATATTTCAAGATAAGATAAAATCAATATTGCACATGATATTAAAGGGCAAGAGAGACCCAAATCAAGCAGTTTGGCAATTAAAATCTGGAGACTATTATAGAGCAGTGGTTCTCAAACTTTTTCATATCAAGGACCCCGGAATTGACACTTATTAGCCCGCGGACCCCCATTTGAAAAGATATGCCAGGGACCCCCATAAGAGAAGATTTGTACGGCTCTTAGCGGTGATTCTCAACCCTTTTAATTTCAAGGACCCCCAGTTTGACATGCATTAGGCTACGGACCCCCCATTTAATGACATTTCTATCTCTGGGACCCCAATTTATATTGTAAAATCAATGTTAATTTAACTCTGAGAGTGTACAAATGGAACCAAAACGGGTCCATTTGGTTCCATTTGTACACTCAGAGTTACAGACCTACAGTATAAGGGTCCATTTGGTTCCTCACTATCCATCATTTAGCTGGGGACCCCCTGGAACTCCCCCAAGGACCCCTGTGGGTCCCCGGACCCCACTTTGAGAACCAATGTCATAGAGCCTCAATCTTGTTTGTTCCATGCAGTCCATTTGAGGTGGTGGTGGGCGAGGAAGCCGGACCTCAGAAGGTGCGGGCCTGGGGCCCCGGACTGGAGACCGGCATGGTGGGGAAGAGTGCCGACTTTGTTGTGGAGGCGATCGGCACGGAGGTTGGAACCCTGGGTAAGCAATGCCGGGCATCACCGCTGCCTGAGTCCCACACATGAACTTTGATTTATTGTTAGAAACATCCCCCCGAAAGGTTTCTGTGCGTCTCTCCACCGTCAGAGACTGCCTACGTAGATTCTTCTGGTGGACCACACACACACGCACACACACACACACACACACACACACACACCCGCGCACGCGCTCTCTCGCTCTCTCGCTCTCTCGCTCTCTCTCTTTCTCTCTCCTACGCAGTGGTGTAAAGTAACAAAGTACATTTACTCAAGTACTGTACTTAAGTACAATTTTGCGGTACTTTTACTTTCCTGGAGTATTTCCAATTGTCTATACTTTTACTTCTACTCCACTACATCTCAGAGGCAAATATTGTACTTTTACTCCACTACAATTATTTGAAAACTTACTAGTTACTTTGCAGATATAATTAATTACATTATAAAACATACATTAACCACTTTAGCTCTGTTTTATACGTAGGCTATTTGAAAATAGCCGATCTACAAGCTCACAACGCGTCGCATCGCGACGCGTTGTGAGCTTGTAGATCTGCTATTTTCAAACATTTTAGTACTTTTACCTTTGGTACTTTAAGTACATTTTGATACCAATACTTTTGTACTTTTACTCAAGTACAGTTTTTATTCCTGACTTTTACTCGTAACAGAGCACTTCTACACTGCAGTATTGATACTTTTACTTAAGTAAAACATTTGAGTACTTTTTCCCACCACTGCTCCTACGTACACACTGTCTTCTAAAGGTCAGTTCAATTTGATTGATAGCTGTTGCAGCAATGATGCCCCGTGATGTCAGGTGTCACAGGAACACTGTGTTACAGACTGTCTGTCTCTCAGAATGAAACCAAACTCTATAGGTATCACTTTCACTTATTCTTTGGGCTAAAATATGAAATTGAAAATCCTTGCATAAATTGCCTTGCACAGATCCTAATGCCAATAATTCGTTTTTTCAGAAATAACAAAAATAGACAGTCTACAAGCTAACAATATGTCACATCGCAACACATTTTGAGCTTGTAGATTAACCATTATTTTATACTTTGGCCATTCAAAAATAGAAGATCTACAAGCTCATAGCGCGGCACTCGCTTTTTTTTATTTCTTTTTTTTGTGCAAATGTGTGTACATTTTTGAATATATATATTATTACTTTGTACTTTCTGTACAAAAAACACAAAACATTCAGCCAATGAGATCTACCATGCAGACTTCCATTACATGGCATTGTTTTTTACAAGCTTATTTAAGCTTAACACATTCCCTGCCAGAGGGTTTTTTTTATTTTACTTCCCCCAGTGCCAGTGTTTAATTTTTTTTTACACAGGAGCCGAGATACAGGATTTTAAAGTAATAAGTTAACCAAGGAGTGAATGGAGCTAGAAATCTTTGGATCGTGATATCTCTGGTTCTGTGTGGATAAATTGAAAAAGAATAAAAAATAAAAAAATCTTTTTTTGAAAAACGGTTATACTCGTGGATGGCAGTTTTATGGCAGTAAACGGGTGTATTTTTCATCAACGGTTATACTCGTGATTGGCAGGTAAAGTGTTAACAGAAGGTTGCACCGTCTGTTTGCAGGTTTCTCTATCGAGGGCCCATCCCAGGCTAAGATCGAATGCGACGACAAGGGGGACGGGTCGTGTGACGTGCGATACTGGCCCACGGAGGCCGGCGACTATGCCGTGCACGTCATCTGTGATGACGAGGACATCAAGGACAGCCCCTTCATGGCCCACATCCTCAACGCAGCCAATGACGTCTTCCCAGAGAAGGTCGGAGACTGCCCCTTCGCGATCCTGTTTGAATGAGCTTATACTATCTCGTATCGGTTTATACTGTATATCAACCGCACTTGTCCACTCAAAGCCTTCTGTGGTATATCCGGGACTAAAAGTAGCTATTAAACATGAAAATATTAATACCAGGTTATTTTGTCATACACATTATTAAATATTTAGCAAGTCTAAGTAACTGAAGTCTCACTTAATTTCACTTGTGCTATTTCTATGTCAACCAAGGGGGCTGAGTTTGCTTAACAAAAGACCATTCAGCTCTCACATTAGTACTCCCACTCAAAAAGGTGTTATTCATTCAGCAACACTCAATTTAGTTCATGCAAAGTTATTAGTGTAGGTCACGAAAATCTATCACTAACTTCCATATTAAAGTATTGGGTGTATGGTTGAAAATTTCAAAAAATATATAGATTTACCTACAGTATATGACCTAGTCAATTTGTTCCAAAAATAAATGCCCAAATTGCCCAAAAACCTCATATTGTTTGATTTTCTTATTTTAACACTCAGGAGATAGTACTGTTTTCGTCGGATAAACTTAGACCAGTTACGACACTATCCAGTATCCATGTTTGTGTTAACGATCCTCCTCGTTTCAGGTGAAATGTTATGGTCCTGGTTTGGAGCCGACCGGCTGCATCGTCAACAAGCCTGCCGATTTCACCATTGACACTAATGGTGCTGGTAGAGGAGAACTGAGGATCTATGCCCAGGTATGAATGCAAGCATCTCTAGCTAGTAATCCGGTCTCCCTCACCAAAGGAGAATATTGGTTTGTCTGATGATGTGAAAATGTGAACTCTAGGAAAACTTACCGACAAGCAGTGGTGGAAAAAGTACTCACATTCTTTACTTAAGTAAAACTATCAATACTGCAATGTAGAGATTACTCTGTTAGAGGTAAAAGTGTAAGTAAAAGTGTTAGTATCAAAATGTACTTAAAGTACCAAAAGCAAAAGTACTCATTATGCAGAATGTCCCATTTCAAGGTTTCAAATGTATAAATACCTTTTGAAAATAGCCGATCTACAAGCTCACAATGCATCACATCGCGACGCATTGTAAGCTTGTAGATCGGCTATTTTCAAATGGCTGAAATGTATATAGGGCTGAAGTGGGTAATATGTTTTGTAACAATAATCAAAATCTACAAAGTAACTAGTAACTAAAGTTTTCAAATAATTGCAGTGGGGTAAAAGTACAATATTGGCATATATGATGCAGTGGAGTAGAAGTAAAAGTACTGAAAATTGGAAATACGTAAAAAATACCTCAAAATTGTACTTGGAACGCAATACAAGTAGAAGTGTGTGTTTGTGCTGACAGGACGCAGAGGGCTTCCCCATTGACATCCAGATCACGGACAACGGCGACAGCACCTTCTTCTGCGTCTACATCCCCGGCAAGCCCATAAAGCACACCATCATCATCACATGGGGCGATGTCAACGTCCCCAACAGTCCCTTTAGGGTGAGTGAGCACCAACAACATCAATCCATCCAATCACAATAGTTCCAGATTTAATCTCCCAAAAGGAACTGTGTGGAACATTCCTCTGTACAAACGTGAAGCACAAATCTTCAGCTGATTTGCGTCTTATTGCACGCGTTGTTAATTTGTTTTATTGTGTGTCTCAGGTGACCATCGGAGAGGGCAGCCACCCAGAGAACGTGAAGGTGTACGGTCCAGGGGTGGAGAAGGCAGGACTGAAGAACAACGAGCCAACCTACTTCACTGTGGATTGTAGCGAAGCAGGACAAGGTTAGACCAGTGTTGATTTCGTCTACTATATAACTATGACAAAAAATGTTCGTCGACCACCTTTTTTCACTAAAACTAAATAAAGACTAAGCTATGATGACTAAAACTAAGAGCAAATATATTGACAATTTCATCAACAAATAAAAACTAGACTAAAATGTTAGTGAGGGACGAGTGGAGAAGAGATCCAGTAGAACTAAAAGACAAGTCATTTTATGTTTGTTGCACTCAGGTGTAACTCTGAAAATTGCAGATCTACAAGCTCACAACAAGCTTGTAGATCTGCTATTTTCAGCATGCAACCAATTGTAAAATCATCCATTACGACGCCATCAAGGCACCGCCAAAATACATTTTAGTCGACTAAATCAACTGTAGATTTAGTCGATTATTTCTTATGATACTTAGTCGACTAAAACTAGACTAACAGTAAAACATTTCAGATGACTAAAATATGACTAAAACTAAATGGAATTTGTTGTCAAAATCAACACTACGTTAGACTCGGGAGTGAATTAAGCTCAATGGCCAAAATAGAGGACTTGTCCCTTCTCTTCGTTAAAATATTAACAATTTCTACCTCCCACGCCTGTTCTCGTCGACCAGGTGACGTCAGCATTGGGATCAAGTGTGCCCCCGGTGTGGTGGGCCCGGCGGAGGCTGACATCGACTTTGACATCATCAAGAATGACAACGACACCTTCACGGTGAAGTACACGCCCCCTGGGCCTGGGCGCTACACCATCATGGTCCTGTTCGCTGATCAGGTGAGACAGCACGCAACATGAAGCAGATGCTACGGCATGTCAGCTGCTTGGTGTACTAGCCATCTGCAGCATCTAGCTGGCACATGACATGTTTTGCTTCCTCATTCTTTACTGTACTGTCCGGGAAAGCGTTTTTGTCATTCTAGATTTCTTTCGCTATTCAAAAATAGCATATCTACAAGCTCATAGCGCGGCACCGAGTGCCACGCTATGAGCTTGTAGATCTGCTATTTCTTTTAAATCATGAAAATGTGCGCAACATTTTTAACTCAAATCTTTGCTTCTGGGTATAGTCACTGGAACAACATATTGAGATGGGGGGTCCGCGGCCAAATACATATCATTTTGGGGGTCGTTCACATGACAAAAGTTTGAGAACCACTGATATTATAGCAACATAAGTTTTTTCAAAAAACTGTTAGGATTTAGAAGACATTTGTAGTATCCCCAGAAGCAAAGATTTGGTAACACTTTACTTAAAGGTTGCGTCTATAATGCATTATAATCACATTTATAACGCATATAATGCACTTATAAGGCATTATAACACTCGTTATAAATGTTTATAATTATGTATGGTAACTTATTACAACGTTTATAGCGTATTATAAGTGTTGGTCATAATGCATTATAAGCTCAGCGGAACAGCACATTATAACTACCATAACTTAGTCAGTTATAAAGTGTCTTTGTTAGAAGTTGTTATGCATAATTATAAACATTTATAATGAGTGTTATGAAGCATTATAAGTGCATTGTAATGCATTATGATGCATTATAATGCATTATAAGATTATAATGCATTATAGACCAGACCTTTAAGTAAAGTGGTACTTATTTGGTAGTTAGAATGTGCTGTTCCACTGAGTTTATAATGCATTATGACCAGCACTTACAAATGATATTATTATAAGTTATAATACCTTATAACCCTTGTTATAAGTTGTTATGCATAATTATAAACATCTATAACAAGTGTTATAATGCCTTATACAGGGTCCCCACGGTCATGAAATTCCTGGAAATATTTTGAAATAAAAAAAAAAAAAATCCAGTACTGGAAAAGGTTTGGAATTGATCAAAGGTCCTGGAATTTATCAAGGGTCCTGGAAAAATATTTGGCTATTGATTTTTGTTAATACAAAACATTTTCATAAACATGTATAACATTACACGAAATATGTAACATAAGTAGTTTTGCGCCGAACGGGCTGTGTAACACCCCATCCGCACTGCCAGCGATGGGACGTGACGTGACGCGAGGCGCGAGCGGGCGATGAAATCTCATTAAAATACATGTTTTTGAATGAGACCGTCCTGACCTACCGCGAGCGACAACGAACCGTGCAACGACGTCGTCCACCCCTCCTATTATCGCTCGCAGGGTCTCTATTTGAGCGAGGTTTCGCGGCTGTGCCCCGCCCCCAAACACTTTTTATTGTTTTTTATTTATTGATTAAATACTTTAACAGATTTGTAAACAGTAGAGAGGTAGGATTTTACAATGGTTGTTAAAAGGATAACACAAAAAACCCTAAAGGAACGTGTTTCCATTGTGGACCTGGTTGTGATCTGCACACTGCTTTGTCATAGAGTGAAAAAAAAATAGTTCGATATACATCGATATACATCTATAGTATAGGCTATTTTTTATTGTCAGACGTTTTATAAAGAGTGGAGGAACTTAGATTTTCAAATACCTATAGTGGACGGACAACACATCAGCTATACTGCACATCACTTTGTTCTTCATATTTGAGGATTGTTTTAAACACAGTAGGCTAGGCCTATAGTGAGACCCTCATTACTTCATATTTTATTTATAGCCTATAAAGTTCAAACGACCACCAGCAAACAGTAGGCTACAGTGAGTGAAAAAAGCTCCGCTATTCAGTGGTGGAAGAAGTAGTCAGATATCATATTTTACTTAAGTAAAAGTAGCAAACATGGGAAGAAATAGGCTACTCTGTTACAACAAGTAAAGGCCAATGTTCAGTAAAAGTACAAAAGTATTGGCATCAAAATATACTTAAAGTACCTAAAGTAAAAGTAGGCTACTAAAATGTTTGATCTACAAGCTCACAACGCATGGTGATGCATTGTGAGCTTGTAGATCGGCTATTTTCAAATAGCCTATGTATAAAATTGGGCTAAAGTGGTTAATGTATGTTTTATAATTTAATAATGTATATCTGCAAAGTAACTAACTAAAGTTTTCAAATACCGGTAATTGTGTAGTGGAGTAAAAGTAGGAATATTTGCCTCTGAGATGTAGTGGAGAAGTAAATAAAAATAAAAAATAAAATAAATGGCACTTTAAATTTACCACTCTTGATTTGTTTTGCATAATTATGTTCATCCCTCCTTGTGTCTGACAGTATCCTCTTGTTGAAATTAACTTAATAGGAAAAACATAGGAAAACCAACAACAAAAGTGTAATTTAAAACGCCCTTGCATCCTTCATTACTTTTTAATTCATAAATAGGGCAAATGCAAGGCAATATTATTTAAAAAAAATAAGTCATACGGATGCCATAATGAGTCTTCCAGTGAGCTATGCCCTAATTGTGCACGAAATGTTGAATGAAATTGTACTATTCTATATTCTATGCTTTATTTTTGCTACACTGCCTATCTTTGGGCATTGTACATAGGAGTAAGAGACACATTATTGCGCTGAATGATTGTTTTATAGGCCTGGAAATTGGGCTAAATATTCTGGAAAAGTTTTGGAAAAGTTTTGGAAATTCATTGCTAAAAATGTGTGGGGACCCTGCTTATAAGTGTATTATAATGCATTATAAATGTGATTATAATGCATTATTGATGCGACCTTTAAGTAAAGTGTTACCAAAGATTTTAGTTAAAATGTAAAAAATGCATTCAAAGATTTGCATATATTTTCAGGATTTTTCAAAAAATAGCAGATCTACAACTCTGTGCCGCGCTATGAGCTTGTATATCTGCTATTTTTCAATAGCCCAAAGAAATCTAAAATGACAGAGATAATTTCCCGGTCTTAATGGGTTAAAAAATATATATATATTCATAATTATAATAAGAAACAAACCAAAGGGGTCTTGAAAATGTGTCCTATTAAAGTTTGATCTTTTTGACAGGAAATCCCCGTCAGCCCGTTCAGAATCAAAGTGGACCCTTCCCACGATGCAGCTAAGGTCAGGGCCGAGGGGCCCGGTCTCAGCAAGACAGGTGAGTGATAACAGAATACCCAACCATAAGATCTGAGCGAGATAAGGTAACATATTTGTCATAGAGTAGACCAAATCTCAAAACTGGGCCTAAAACGCACAAATATGTCCGTTATACAATAACCCTTTGGATAAAAGCGTCTGCTAAATGACTCTAATGTAATAATATAATGTAACCCTATACAATGTCTGTTGGCTCACAATCTGAGCCGGCGGTCTTTGCAACAGAAACTCGTAGACCAGTTTTCAGCGGTGTAAAGTAACTAATTACATACTAATTGTGTACTCAAGTACTGTACTTAAGTCCAATTTTGAGGTATTTTTTACTTTCTTCAGTATTTACACTTTTCAATACTTTTACTTCTACTCCACTACACCTCAGAGGAAAATATTGTACTTTTACTCCACTACAATTATATGAAAGCTTTAGTTACTAGTTACTTTGTAGATTTTGAATATTATTACAAAACACACCAACCACTTCAGCCCTATATACATTTTGGCCATTTGAAAATAGCAGATCTACAAGCTCACAATGCGTTGCGATGCGACGCATTGTGAGCTTGTAGATCGGCCATTTAAAAAAATATATATATACATTTTGAACTTCAGTCTGCACAATGAGTGCTTTTACTTAGATTTTACATATATTTTGATGCCGTAAAGTAAGTAAAGTTTGAATATGGGACTTATACAGTACTTGTAAAAGAGTATATCTACATTGCAGTATTGATACTTTTACTCGAGTACAAAATGTGAGTACTTTTTCCACCACTGCCAGTTTTCAATACATGCGTTTCCCGTGTAATCCTTCAAGGTGTGGAGGTGGGCAAACCGACCCACTTCACCATATACACCAAGGGAGCGGGCAAGGCCAAGCCCGAGGTCCACTTCACCGGAGCGGCTAAGGGAGAGGCCGTCAGAGACTTTGAAATCATCGACAACCACGACTACTCGTACACCGTCCGCTACACCGCCATACAACAGGTAACTGTAACCTCATCATTTCTAGCACACAAACTCCATTCCAGTGGCACAGCACTGAGCGCAGCTTGTTTTTTCTACAGTTGATTTATCTGTGACAATTATTCTTCTTTGTTTGAAAACTAACTGACGGCGTGGAAGGAAACACTGACAAGTCTATTGTTACATTATTTTAGTCTGACTGACTTCTCTCTTTGTGTGTGTGTGTGTGTGTGCGCGTGTGCGTGTGTGTGTGTGTGTGTGTGTGTGTGTGTGTGTGTGTGTGTGTGTGTGTGTGTGTGTGTGTGTGTGTGTGTGTGTGTGTGTGCGCGTGCGCGTGCGCGTGCGCGTGCGTGCGCGTGCGCGTGCGTGTGTGTGTGTGTGACTTATTAGTCAAGGACATAAGTTCATACGTTTCATCATCTGTCAAAACGTATATAAGCACTCTTGTGTTTCAACTGCCATGTCCATGTGCAATAATGAAAATGATGCCTTTTCAGCTGTCACAGCTAATACACCAGATATTGTTATTGTTGATGAGGACAGTAGAGAAGTGACCATTTTGGAAGTGGCATTCCTTACCAAGGTGCTTAAGTACCAACGTCTTAAGGATGCTATTATACAGCTTGGTTACAAATGTAAACTGCTTGTGTTCATATTTGGAAGCCTCGGTAATGTCCACAAATCAGTTGTGAGAGGCCTGCAGATTGCAGGAATGCCTAAGTCAAGAGCTAAGGCATTGGCAAAATTCTTGTCAGTGTCTGTGATAATTGGCAGTCGCCATATATGGAGGAGGCGATGCTTCCTGTACCCGTGATCTGTATCCTGAAATATTTGTTGTTGAGTTTGTGCATCTACTTCTGTTTGTGTTCAAGAATTTCTTGTTAAAATGTGAAAGCAAATAAAGATGTTAAATGTGTCTCTCTCTCTCTCTCTCTCTCTCTCTCACTTTTCTCTCAGGGAAGCATGTCTGTCACTGTGAGTCACGGGGGTGACCCGATTCCAAAGAGCCCCTTTAACATCGCCGTGGCCCCACCCCTTGACCTCAACAAGGTCAAGATTCATGGTTTAAACAACAGTGAG
Organism: Gymnoscopelus braueri; assembly: GCF_963280865.1. Classification (NCBI taxonomy): domain Eukaryota; kingdom Metazoa; phylum Chordata; class Actinopteri; order Myctophiformes; family Myctophidae; genus Gymnoscopelus; species Gymnoscopelus braueri. The sequence goes on from NC_137625.1 coordinate 29,306,819, forward strand.
TATGGCCGCCTGGCACACACGCAAGCCCCAAGTTCACCCCGATATGTTTATTTATGAGAGCCAAAGGGAAAAGACACACAGCATTTATCAAGAAGATGAGTTTGACCACCTGTGTGTGCTCTCTGTGAGAACGTCCATGATACTGGCCCTCTCAGACTGAAAGGTTCTATTAACCCAATAAGACCGGGAACGCATCTGTGTAACCACTTAAACCATTATTTTATACTTTGGGCTATTGAAAAATTGCAGATATATAAGCTCATAGCGCGGCACCGAGTGCCGTGCTACGAGCTTGTAGATCTGCTATTTTTGAAAAATCGTGAAAATGTGTGCAAATCTTTGAGAATATATATTTTTTAAAGCGAACATTTTTAACTCAAATCTTTTCTCTTTAAAAAGTATATATTCAAATACTTTCAAAAATGTCAGTATCAATTCTGCAATGTAGAAATACGTAATAAGTACGTAAAAGTCCGGAATTCAAAATGTACAGTAAAAGTACAAAAGTATTGGCATCAAAATGTACTTAAAGTACCAAAAGTAAAAGTACTCATAATGCAGAATGTCCCATTTCAAGTTTTCAAATGTATAAAAATCTTTTGAAAATAGCAGATCTACAAGCTCACAATGCGTCGCAATGTGACGCATTGTGAGCTTGTAGATCGGCTATTTTCAAATGGCCGAAAGGTATTTAGGGCTGAAGTGATTAATGTATGTTTTGTAATAATAATCAAAATCTACAAAGTAACTAGTAACTAAAAAGTTCATTATTTGGATCCGAGATGTAGTGGAGTAGAAGTTGAAGTATTGGAAATTCGAAATACTCAAGTAAAGTACAAATACCTCAAAATTGTACTTAAGTACAGTACTTAAAGTAAATGTACTCAGTTACTTTCCACCACTGTGACTGACACACAGGTGTATGTGTTTGTATTTGTGTCCACAGAGGTGGATGTGGGCGTGGATCAAGAGTTCACCATCAACACGCGGGGTGCAGGGGGCCAAGGCAAACTGGAGGTGAAGATCTCGTCGCCCTCTCGCCGGCCGATCCCCTGCAAGCTGGAGTCGGGCACCGCCAACGAGGTCCACACCGTGAAGTACATCCCCCCGGAGGAAGGGCCCTACAAAGTGGACGTCTTTTACGACGGAAACCCTGTATCAGGAAGTCCATTCACCGTGGAAGGAGTCATGCCCCCAGACCCTACAAAGGTAGTGTATACAAGACATGTACAGCACCCAGTGGTGGAAAAATCTTATCTAAAACCGAGCCGTAGCGTATGGAAACAAATCCAGAACCCCTGAAATATGTTTCAGGGCACAGTTCACTTAGTTCTCGTAGTCGACAAGAGCCATAATTTAAGATGTGGTTCAGATGGCTTAAATCCATCATTCCTGATGTTTAGATCAGTCAGGTTGTGAGATTAGTCTCTGTGTGAGTAGAGTGTTGGCACACCTGCAGCACACCTGTAGCCTTTCCACAGATATGCTCCTGTGTCTGAACTTTTCCAACTGAGCTGACATCAGAATCTGGGGTGCAGGGTTGAACATAATTGATTCCCTTTAGCCCAGAAAATTTGCTTTGGGAAACCCGGTACTCTTTTATATGTTATTATCCCAACAGCTTGGTGTGAAATGTTGTCTATGCCTTCTTTGCGCTACGTCCTAACAAGGAAACTCCCCCCTGTCAGGTGATAAGAAGCGGCCTGCTCACTCCTCATGCATTGAAGGAAGCATGAGCTCAGTTCGGGGCTCTCACCAGGCTGGCAGAGGGAGAGTAGCGCCCAGGATTACAAGCTTAGGCATTGGCACTGGGTGAAAAATAGGGTTACAAAATCGTGGGATAAAAATGTAGAGAAAAAAAAGATGAGTGGTTGAACATAGCGACAGAAGATAGACACAAGTCTTACATATGACACTGGACAGGGGTCATATCACACTCCACACATCATAACACCATCTTATTGCATTGTTGCCTTGCTCAGGTGCGTGCGTACGGCCCGGGTCTACAGGGAGGCGTCGTGGGTAAACCCGCGCCCTTCGCCATCGACACCAAGGGAGCGGGCACCGGCGGTCTGGGCCTGACGGTGGAGGGTCCCTGCGAGGCCAAGATCGAGTGCCAGGACAACGGGGACGGCTCCTGCTCCGTGTCCTACCTGCCCACCGAGCCCGGGGAGTACGCCATCAACATCCTCTTCGCCGACCAGCACATCCCCGGGTCGCCCTTCAAGGCCATGGTGCAGTCGGTGTACGACCCCAGCAAGGTGACGGCCAGCGGTCCCGGCCTAGAGCGGGGCAAGGTGGACGAGACGGGCTCCTTCACGGTGGACTGCTCCAAGGCCGGCGAGGCCGAGCTCACCATCGAGATCAGCTCCGACGCCGGGGCCAAGGCCGAGGTGCACGTGCAGAACAACAGCGACGGCACCTACTCCATCACCTACATCCCGCAGGTCCACGGCACGTACACCATCACCATCAAGTACGGGGGCCACGCCGTGCCCAAGTTCCCCGCCCGCGTGCAGGTGGACCCCGCCGTGGACACCAGCGGCGTGAAGGTCTACGGCCCGGGGGTCGAGCCCAGAGGTGAGAGTTAATGCTTGTTTGGGATGAGTTACTGATATGAATGCATGTTGGAAACACATTTTGTAGATCAGCAATCCCCCCCTTATTTCTTTATTTTCCTGGCTGTCCAAGAGAGAAACCATACCGGTGGGCCAGGGGGGAACTGACCGCAGGTTGACTGACAGTACTGGCCCACTTGGCCATGTCTGGGTTGAATCAGTCCAGTCTGACGCTGATTGGTCACATCTGAGAGGAATTGGTGGTGGGGGGGGGGGGGTCGTATGATTGGCTGGCTCTTCCATTGACTGACAGTGATTAGGTGTAATTTTCCCCGCCAGTGGGAGTGATACTACACACGCACACACACACTCACGCATGCACGCACACACTCATGTGTCAACAATGATGTTCAATCAATCACAACTTCATCTAAGACCAAGTATCTATCATGTACAGACAGGCAGTGGTGTAAAGTAACTAAGTACATTTACTCAAGTGCTGTACTTAAGTACAATTTTGAGGTACTTTTACTTTACCGGAGTATTTCCAATTGTCTATAGTATACTTTTATTTCTACTCCACTACATCTCAGAGGCAAATATTGTACTTTTACTCCACTACACTTTGCAGATATAAATATATTACATACAAATGTTATACCCAGGCTATTTGAAAATAGCCGATCTACAAGCTCACAACGCGTCGTATCCGACGCGTTGTGAGCTTGTAGAAAATGCACATCAACGGCGTGATAGTGTCCCTTTAACACATTTTGTGTCCTGTGTGTCCCAGGGGTCCTGCGGGAGGTCACCACCCACTACACCGTGGACGCCCGGGCTCAGACCAAGAGCGGCGGCAGCCACATCAAGGCTCGCATCGTCAACCCCTCCGGCGCCAACACGGACGCCTACATCACCGACAAGGGGGACGGCACTTACCGAGTGGAGTACACAGCCTACGAGGACGGTGAGGGCTCCCAAAAGTTATGAAATGCAATGCCAGCAATCCACCATGCTCTGGAATTCACTGTGATCAGATGGTATCTTATTTGGCTGGAAATCAGTGGTGTAAAGTAAAGTACCATACATTTACTAAGTCTGTACTTTACTTTACTAGTATTACAAGTATTTCCAATGTCCAATACTTTTACTTCTACTCCACTACATCTCACAGGCAAATATTGTACTTTTACTCCACTACAAATATTTGAAAACTTTAGTTACTAGTTACTTTGTAGATTTTGATTATTATTACAAAACATACATTAACCACTTCAGCCCTATATACATTTCGGCTAATTGAAAATAGCCGATCTACAAGCTCACAATGCGTACAACACTGTGTGTGCGTGTGCGTGTGCGTGTGCGTGTGCGTGTGCGTGTGCGTGTGCGTGTGCGTGTGTGTGTGCGTGTGTGTGTGTGTGTGTGTGTGTGCGTACAGCAGATGTTTGCCATTATTTGCTTTGTTTGGACACCACCCCTCCAATTAGACGCTTTGGCAACGCTGCTCTAGTAATATTCCTGTTTGGAGCAGAATGAATGGTGATTTTGAGAGGAAGAGAAGATGGGAATGCTGGACGAATGCTGGAATCGTGCGGCCAGTAATGGAAGAGAGCATGAATGAATGAAGGAATGCAGTGGTGTAAAGTAACTAAGTACATTTACTCAAGTACTGTACTTAAGTGAAACTTTACCGGAGTATTTCCAATTGTCTATACTTTTACTTCTACTCCACTACATCTCAGAGTCAAATATTGTACTTTTACTCCACTACAATGATTTGAAAACTTTAGTTACTACAGTAGCTACTTTGCAGATATAAATATATTACATTATAAAACATACATTAACCACTTCAGCCCTATTTTATACCATTTGAAAATAGCCGACCTACAAGCTCACAATGCGACGCATCATGACGAGTTGTGAGCTTGTAGATCTGCTATTTTCAAACATTTTAGTACTTTTAATTTTGGTACTTTAAATACATTTTGATACCAATATTTCTGTACTTTTACCTCAAGTACATTTTGAATTCCAGACTTTTACTTGTACTTCTACATTGCAGCATTGATACTTTTACTTAAGTAAAACATTTGAATACTTTTACACCACTGATGGAATGACTGAATGAATGAATGAAAGCAGAAATGAATGAATGAATTAAGGAAGGAATGAATGAATGAATCAAGGAATGAATGAATATATGAATGAAGGAATGTGAAAGGGTCTTCTGAAATAAACGGGGGCTCACAGAGAAGGGGGAGGGGGAGGGGAAGACGGAGCTGGATGTGTGGCATGGCATAGTCTGGTATTAATAGCTGTTGCCTGTCTGGTCACAGCAGATGGTTTTCCACTGATAGTGATACGTGTCATGTCCAAGTACGCTCCACCGAGGGACAGAAATACTGGTACTATCCCTGTGGCAGCCTCCTGGGGTCTGTGACCCTCTTACCGTGTTCTCATTCTCTCTCTCTCTCACTCACTCACTCACTCACTCACTCACTCACTCACTCACTCACTCACTCACTCACTCACTCACACACACACACACACACACACACACACACACACACATACACACACACACACACACACACACACACACACACACACACACACACACACACACACACACACACACACACACACACACACACACACACACTAGCACACACACTAGCACATCATTCAAATAGCCTAGGTATAAAATAGGGCTGAAGTGGTTAATGTACGTTTTATAATGTAATAATTTATATATGCAAAGTAACTAGTAACTAAAGTTTTCAAATAATTGTAGTGGAGTAAAAGTACAATATTTGCCACGAGATGTAGTGGAGTAGAAGTAAAAGTATAGACAATTGGAAATACTCTAGTAAAGTAAAAAATACCTCAAAATTGTACTTACTTGAGTACATGTACTTAGTTACTTTACACCACTGACACACACACACACACACACACGGTTGTGTGTGTGTGTAAGCTACTATTCGAAATAAATCAGGCTTATACGATATTTCTCTTATTTCACTCTCTCTCTCTCCTCTCTCTCTCTCTCTCTCTCTCTCTCTCTCTCTCTCTCTCTCTCTCTCTCTCTCTCTCTCTCTCTGTGTGTATCTCTGACTCCATCCATCCAGGCATCCATCTGATAGAGGTGTTGTATGATGACGTAGCGGTGCCGAACAGTCCGTTCCACGTGGCGGTGACGGAGGGCTGCGATCCCAGCCGCGTGCGAGCCTACGGCGCCGGTCTGGAGGAGGGCCTGGTCAACAAGCCCAACCGCTTCACTGTGGAGACCAGGTACTCTATTACCCTACTATAGCATCAAACACAGATGGAGGGTTAAAGGAGTAGTTCACCCCAAAAATTACTTATTTTCTATCAATTACACACCCCATGAAGCATTGAACGAATGGTGATTTTTTAGTTTTGTGTCGCCGGTGGAAAGATGCTAATGTATCAGGTGAGTCTCCTACTGGAGAGAACGCCGGTCATCAAATTATTGGCTTAGGAATGCATCAAAAACTAAATAATCTCTGTGAATTCAATGCTTCATGGGGTGTGTAATTGATAGAAAATAAGTAATTTTTTGGGTGAACTACTCCTTTAACAAAGACTCCCCTGATGGCCCCCATGTGGAACAATGACATCTTTTACTTTACAGTATGGTTTACAGTAGGGTTTACAGTATGGTTTACAGTAGGGTTTACAGTAGGGTTTAATAAATGTGAGTCCAAACAGTTCTGCAAACTGTGTATAGTAAAGATGATGTTGGTCTGTCATAAACTTTATATACTTTATATTCGTCCCTCATTTTCTTTCCTCGTGTCTCTTTCCTCTAGGGGAGCTGGCACCGGGGGTCTGGGCCTGGCCATCGAGGGTCCGTCAGAGGCCAAGATGTCCTGCAAGGACAACAAAGATGGCAGCTGCAGTGTGGAGTACATCCCCTTCACCCCTGGAGACTATGACGTCAACATCACCTTTGGAGGTCTTCCCATTCCAGGTAATGGGGATGTGGTCAACATCCAGTCTGCCTGCACTCTGCATAGATAGAATTAGAACAGCGGTTCTCAAACTATGGGTCACGACCCAAAGTGGGGTCGTCGGAAGGAGCCGTTGGGGTCACGCATTGGCAACTAAAAAAATATGAAATGTTTAAAAATGGTAAAACAAAATAAGAAAATGTTTAAAAAAATTAGGTTGTTGCGACCAACATGAAGAGAGTACGGTCACTTGACTACACACACAACTCTGCCTCCAACACATATCATTTTGGGGGTCCTTGACATGAAAAAGTTTGAGAACCACTGATATTATAGCAACAAACGTTTTTTCAAAAAAAAAAATAGGATTTAGAGGACATTTGAGTTAAAAGATTTAGTAAAGATTTTAGTTTAAAAAGTTTGCTTTAAAAAATATATATTCAAACTCTGACTCTGAGGAAGGTCGAAAACCCTTGTGACGCACCGGACTGGCCGATCCCTTTGTTCAGCAGATCTACAAGCTCATAGCGCGGCAGCTTGTAGATCAGCTATTTCTTAATAGCCAAAGAAATCTAAAAAACGACACAGATGCGTTCCCGGTCTTAATGGGTTTAATTGAATATAATATAGTGTAAGGTAGTATCCTTCTAATAAAGGTACTATATATTTTCTGATCCTCATTGTGTGTGTGTGTGTTGCAGGCAGTCCCTTCCGTGTCCCAGTGCGAGAGCTAGTGGACCCCAGCAAGGTGAAGTGCTCGGGTCCCGGCCTGGGCAGCGGGGTGAGGGTCCACGTCCCTCAGACCTTCACCGTGGACAGCAGCAAGGCTGGCCTGGCCCCTCTGGAGGTGACTCTCTATGGACCCACTGGTGAGAGACAATAACCATATAACCCTTACTTTAAAGGAGTAGTTCACCCAAAAAATACTCACCCCATGAAGCCTTGAATTCATGGATTTGTTTAGTTTTTGTCACATTTCTAAGCCAATGATTTGATGACCAAGTGTATTTCCGTTAGGAGACACAAAGAGTCTACTTTGTGTCTCCTACTGCAGAGGTCTTCAACAGGGGGTCCGCGACCCCTAGGGGGTCCGCGGAGGTACTGCAGGGGGTCCGCGAAATTGTTGTTTGATTAAACAATATTTTTGTTTGAAAAAAAACAAAACGTTTTTTGTATTTTTTTTCCCAAAATGTCAAATTGTCTTTAAACATAACATGAATGCATAGCAAACAGATAAATGGAGGCACAATGCACAATAACATGGTATGTTTATACATATTTTGTAGAGAATTTTTATTTTGCACACCTACTGGGGCAGGTGCGTATAGGAGCAGGCAATATAAAACACAATTGTATACATAAATATACAATATATGTGGTAGCCCCCCCTACCCTACGAGGTAGGGGGTCCCTGCTCCATCTCCCCATCAGTTTGGGGGTCCCTGGCCTGAAAAGGTTGAAGACCCCTGTCCTACTGGATACATTAGCATCTTTATTATCATAATAAAATCATTGGCTTAGGAATGCCACAAAAACTAAAACAAATCCATTAATTCAATGCTTCATGGGGTGTGCAATTGATAGAAAATAAGTCATTTTTTGGGTGAACTACTCCTTTAACCTCAACCGCGTTCTTAATTTCCAACCAGTGTTGATTTTGACAGCACATTTTGATTTAGTTTTAGTCATAGTCTTTTGAATAAAATTCTGTTTAGCTTTAGTCATATTTTAGTCATCTGAAATGTTTTACTGTTAGTGTTTTAGTTGACTAAATATCATAAGGTTTTAGTCGACTAAATCTACAGTTGATTTAGTCGACTAAAATTATTTTTTGGCGGCTGTGATGCAGATTTTCACTTAGCTGCATGCCGAAAATGGCAGATCTACAAGCTCACAACGCGTCGACACGTTGTGAGCTTGTAGATCACCTTTTTATCGGTCTGTGACACCCTGCGCGCATCCATGATGACTTGTCTTTTATTTCTACTGGATCTCTTCTCCACTAGTCCCTCCCAAACATTTTAGTCTAGTTTTTATTTGTTGACGAAATTGTCAGTATATTTAGTCTTAGTTTTAGTCATCGTAGCTTATTTTTTATTTAGTTTTCGTAAGTGAAAAAAGGTAGTCGACGAAATCAACACTGCCGTCATTCCAACCCAACACTAAACCTAAGCTCAAAATGTCCTGTTCTTTCATCCTGCTAATAAGATGATGTCTGTTCTTGTGGTTGCCCCCCAGGTGTGGCCGAGCCCATCGACGTCACCGATAACGGCGACGGAACACACACCGTCAACTACACCCCCGCCACAGACGGACCGTACACTGTGTGTGTTAAATACGCTGACCAGGAAGTCCCTCGCAGGTCAGGACAGGACAAGAGCATATTCAAATACATAACTTAAAGTGATATTTCACTTTATTTTATCGACTACTCAGGCTTTTGAGAGCACCCCGGACAGTTTTTAAGTTGCTTGCCCCCTTCCTATACAAACCCATTGTAACTTCAAACTCCATTTTAACGAAGCTAGATTCATCGGAAACACCCGTGCTTGGTTCTGGTGACTGATATTGTCCTTCTAATACGTGAGGAGACCCGTGTTTTTTCTATTACTTTTTTCATTTATTTTTAATAATTGTTTTGGAAAATGAAAAAAAATGTAATACAATAAAAAAAATGTTTTAAATAAATGTAAAAAGTAATAGAAAAAAAAAACACGCCCCCTCGCGTATTAGGAGGGCAGGGTGAGTCACCAGAACCAAGGACGGGTGTTTTTGATGAATCTAACAAAATTGAGTTTGAAGTTATAATGGGTTTGTATAGGAAGGGGGCGTGTCTGATAAAATTGATCAAATATCTAAATACTGAATCAAGCAAAGGCTCACCAAAGCCTGAGTAGACGATCATTTTACCAAAATTTTTTTTAAATTTTTTTTTAAAGTCAAATATCCCTTTAAACTGGAGGAGAAAGCTAGTTGTATTTGTTTGTTTTGCTATCATCCTTATATTTTCGTCCTTTGGAATTCCTTTCCCTTCAGTCCCTTTAAGATCAAGACGCTGCCAGCTCACGACGCCAGTAAGGTTCGCGCCAGCGGGCCGGGCCTGAACACGTCTGGGGTGCCCGCCAGCCTTCCCGTCGAGTTCACCATCGACGCCAGAGACGCTGGCGAGGGTCTGCTCACGGTCCAAATACTGGTGAGTCACGCCGCTCTTCAGACCAGCTTCACAAACACGGGTTATAGGCATGAAAATGTGACGTCCAAATAAGGCACTGGAATTCTCAGTCCGGGGCTGCATGGGCCCTATGCTGAACAGGGTTGCCAGATTCTGTGAGAGAAACAAGCAACCAGGTCTAGGAAAACCAGCCCAAAAGAAGCGACTATGGGCCACAAGTGCACTTTAACATGTACATCAGCTATTTGAAAATAGCAGATCTACAAGCTCACAACGCGTTGTGAGCTTGTAGATCGGCTATTTTCAAATAAAATCTTGCGGGGAAATTATAACAAGCAGATCTGGCAACCCTGATGCTGAACCTCATGTGCATTATAGCACACTAACGAAACCTAAGGATGATTTATTCTTAGTTAATTGCGTGCTGGTGTTGTACACTGAAAATAGCTCACAACACGTCACAGTGTGATAAGTCGTGATCTTGTATCAGCAGTGGTGTAAAGTAACTAAGTACATTTACTTAAGTACTGTACTCAAGTACACTTTTGAGGATTTTTTTACTTTACTGGAGTATTTCCAATTTCCAATACTTTTACTTCTACTCCACTGCATTTCAGAGGCAAATATTGTGGAATCTCTGGAAGCTCTGGAATACACCCAGCGATGGAAAAAGTACTCAAATGTTTTACTTAAGTAGAAGTACCAATACTGTAATATAGAAATACTCTGTTACAAGTAAAAGTCCGTAATTCAAAATTTACTTGAGTAAAAGTACAAAAGTATTGGCATCAAAATATACTTAAAGTACCAAAAGTAAAAGTACTAAAATATTTGAAAAATAACAGATCTACAAGCTTGTAGATCTGCTATTTTCAAATAGCCTATGTATAAAATAGGGTTAAAGTGGTTAATGTATGTTTTATAATATCATAATTTATATCTGAAAAGTAACTACAGTAGTAACTAAAGTTTTCAAATAATTGTAGTGGAGTAAAAGTACAATATTTGCCTCTGAGATGTAGTGGAGTAGAAGTAAAAGTATTGGAAATTGGAAATACTCAAGTAAAGTACAAATACCTCAACATTTTACTTAAGTACAGTACTTAAGCAAATGTACTTAGTTACTTTACACCACTGAATACACCTATACACCTCTATGCAGTCTTGTACTTTTGTCATTGTTTATTTGTTCTGCTTTCCTTGTTAACCCACTGTGCACCATACTGTCCACATGGCTTCCTCTCCCACTCTGTGTGTGGGTGTTTGTCTGACTGTCGCTGCAGGGTCCTGACGGGTGCAGGCACGAGGCCAACGTGTTTGTGAAGGAGTGGGGCACGAGGGTTTGGGAGAGACATATAGTAAAGGGAACCATCCCCTTCAGTATTCTTAAGAAAGGCTCCGTAAGCCCCCCTACTCTCTCTCTCTCTCTTCTCTGGCCTCCCCCCCCCCCCCCCCTTTTTAACCTCCCGCTCTTCACATGCTGTCTGACGTCCCCTCCCCCCCCTCCCTGACAATCTTGTTCGTATGCGCCGCCCTGGGTACTTTTTTATTCATTTTCGAAAGCTAGTCGAAAGTCAACATTCTTAAGTTGCTTTTTTCAGTTTCCCAGTTTCTAATGCCTAATTAATCGAATCTCACCCTAATTAACTCTTTAACTGCCAGAGTAATAGTGTAATAATGTGACGCTACTGCCAGCGAAAACAAGGGATTTTACCAACCTTTGAAAAATCATGGAATATTTTCCGTGATCGCTGTCCTCACGTCTCATTACACACGGCACAGGGGTCTCGGGAGTCTCGAAAAAAAATGTATCCAGTCGCGGTAATCCATCACCTAGTTGTGGCCAGTTGAATGTGCCTTGTTTTTGACAAAAAACAACAGGAACGGAGATAAAGCCATTTTCCCACAGGAAATAAACAGGAAGTAAACGAGCGATTCTTTTTTTAAATCACGTCAATTCCGGTTCTGTCGTCATCGGGCAGTGAAAGCATCATTCATAGGGTAGCGAACAGCGCCATCTGGCCCAAAAAAACTTTAAAGACTCCCTATTGATTTGGTAGTATGGTCTACTTGTGAGTGTTTTTGAGTCCGTAAATGAGTAATAGGTTTCTGAGGGGTTGAAACTTCACTTTCGCGTCAGGAGAGTGACGTGAGCTGGACGTCTTTTTAAAACTTTGCACATCCAAACACCTGGAGGCCCGGGGCAGAGAGGTGCAGGGGTGTAGGGTGGTGTTTTGGATGTGGAAGTGCAAGTTTCCCCCTTTTTTCATTTAGCAGAAGGCAGCATAGAATGTTCCTCCTTTATCACCCCATCCCCTGACTGACTGTCTCTCTGTGGACTGACTAATGTAGCTTCCAGAGCTCTAACCGGGAGTAGTGCTTCCTAAACTTTGCCTCCATCCCCCCCATCCATCCATCCATCCATCCCACCCTGCATTGTACATCGCTGTGTGTGATGCCCTGTAAAGGAGATGATGATGACGCTCACATCAGCAATTTATCGGAGAGACACACACACACACACACACACCCTAACACATTCAAACCGGGAACACATCTGTGTAACCACTTTATCCATATTTCATACTTTGGTTATTCAAAAATAGCAGATATACAAGTTCATAGCGCGGCACCGAGAGTGCCGCGCTATGAACTTCTATTTTGATCTGCTATTTTTGAAAAATTTAGAATAATTCTGCAAATCTTTGAATATACACTGTATATTTTTTTACATACAACATTTTTTACTCAAATCTTTGCTTCTGGGGGGTCCTGGAACAACATATTTTGAGATGGGGTTTCGTGGCGAAATACATATCATTTTGACCTTGACATGAAAAAGTTTGGGAACCACATATAGCAACATTAGTTTTTTCAGAAGACATTTGTAGAATATATATTCATAGATTTGCACACATTTTCACGATTTAAAAAAAATTGCAGATCTACAAGCTCATAGCGCGGCACTCGGTGCCGCGCTATGAGCTTGCATATCTGCAATTTTTGAATAGCCAAAGAAATAAAAAAATTACACAGATGCTTTCTCGGTCTTAATGGGTTAACACATACACCTTAACACGCACTCTTGAACACACACACCTTAACACGCACTTTAACACACAAACTTATTCGTGTCCCTGACTGCCTCTCCTCCAGGACCCCGAGGGCAAGCCCAAGAAAGCCAACATCAGGGACAACAGGGACGGGACGTACACGGTGTCCTACGTCCCCGACATGACGGGGCGCTACACCATCACCATCAAGTACGGAGGAGACGAGATCCCCTATTCGCCCTACCGCATCCACGCCCTGCCGTCTGGGGACGCCAGCAAATGCCTGGTCACAGGTAAAGGAACCCATGTGTTGAATATGCTTGCCGTGTTAAAGGAGTAGTTCACCCCAAAAAATACTTATTTTCTATCAATTCCAGACCCCATGAAGCATTGAATTCATGGAGATTTTTTTGTTTTTGTCACATTCCTGAGCCAATCATTTGATGACCAGCGGTCGGTAGGAGACACAAAGCGTCTCCTTTAAGTCTCCTACCGATACATTAGCATCTTTCTGCCGGTCATCAAATTGTTGGCTGAGGAATGCGACAAAAACAAATTGATGTGTAATTGATAGAAAATAAGGATTTTTTTTGGGTGAACTACTCCTTTAATGAAAACATGTATCCACGTTATTCAGTCAAAGCCATTTAATGTTTTCATATATATCTTTTTAATTATTGATTTTTTTATTTCCACGCAGTGTCTATTGGAGGACACGGATTGGGTGAGTGTCTTTTTTTTTATTGTTTCTTGCGCTCTCTGCAGTGGTGTAAAGTATCTAAGTAAATTTACTCAATTGTGAGGTATTTATTCTTTACTTTATTTAATTTCCAATATTTTTACTTCTACTCCACTACATCGACAATTATTTGAAAACTTTAGTTACTAGTTGCTTTGTAGATTTGGATTATTATTACAAAACACACAATAACCACTTCAGCCCCATATACATTTCGGCCATTTGAAAATAGCCGATCTACAAGGTCACAATGCGTTGTGATGCGACGCATTGTGAGCTTGTGGATCTGCTATTTTCAAAAGATTTGTATACATTTGAAAACTTGTGAAATAGGACATTCTGCATAATGAGTACTTTTACTTCTGGTACTTTAAGTACATTTTGATTACTTTTCTACTTTTACTCAAGGAAATTTTGAATTCCGGACTTTTACTTGTAGTATTACAGTACTTGAGTATTTCTACATCGCGGTATTGATACTTTTAATTAAGTAAAAAAAAAAAGAGTACTTTTTCCGGCACGTTTTTGGAGGCGCATGGCCCGGGCCACAGTGAACCCCTCGCATCCTCATGGTGTCTGTCGCCTTCTTGACAGGATCAGGCCTCGGCCCCACCATCCAGATCGGCGAGGAGACCGTCATCACCGTGGACGCCAAGGCCGCCGGCAAAGGGAAGGTCACGTGCAAGGTGTCGACGCCCGACGGCGCCGAGCTGGACGTGGACGTGGTGGAGAACGCCGACGGGACGTTCGACATCTACTACGTGGCGCCCGAGCCGGGGAAATACGTCATCACCATCCGCTTCGGCGGCGAGCAGATCCCCAACAGTCCCTTCCACGTGGTGGTGAGTAGTGTGCAACGCGTCCTCAAAAAGCCGACCCCCGCGAGGACTTTTTTGCAGATCGTTAGGTTTTTTGGTTTTGGATCGCGAACTGTGTGGAATATTCTTATTCATCCATTAAGATCTGTGTCATTTTAAGATTTCTCTGGCTATTCAAAAATAGCAGATATACAAGCTCATAGCGCGGCACCGAGTGCCGCGCTACGAGCTTGTAGATCTGCTACTTTTGAGAAATCGTGGAACATTTGTGCAAATATTTGAATATAATACATTTTTAAAGCGAACATTTGTCAAATATTTAGTTCCAGGGACCCCCCCAGAGGCAAAGATTTGAGTTACATATGTTCGCTTTAAAAAGTATATATTCAAATATTTGCACACATTTTCATGATTTAATTTTTTTTTTGCAGATCTACAAGCTCATGGCACGCTCGGTGCCGCTCTATGAGCTTGTAGATCTGCTATTTTTTTTAATAGCCAAAGACATCTAAAAATGACACCGATGCGTTCCCGGTCTTAATGGGTTAACAATTGTTAACATTCCTGTTGTTTTTATCGTTGTTGACATAGTTTCACATTGCATGCATAAAACTATTAATGAGGTACACCTGTGTTTGTTAAAGCAGTCGGCCTTACATGGACGTGTTCTGATACTGTTAATGAACTACGCACACTTTTTAAGGAAAAGTGTACTAAGTGTATTTATCAATCTAAATTACATAAGGTATCAAATGTAATTGATTGATAAAACAGGCTAAATGAGTGATTGTAATAAGTCATGTCTCCAATTCCTCACAAAAGGACAGATACTGTACAAGCAAACATCAAGCAAATTTCTTGGAGCTTAAAATGACCTTGAAAAGGGAGAGCCGAGAAAGTTACTGACTAATAAATGGGCGGCACACAGGCAATAAGTGGGGTAAACCGTAGGAAGCCAAGGAAATGTTGGAGGAGAACAAGGTCTCACACAGTACTATAAGGATATCTAATAAACTGGACACATGTCATCATATTATGTAGATATCTTGGTTAGGGGTGTGGGAAAAAATCGATTCGAATACGAATCGCGATTCTCATGTTGGACGATTCAGAATCGATTCTCATTTTCCTTTTTTTTTCAGTATTTTCGTCTAATGACATTTTTGAGAAGTGGCAAGTTCTGGGCTGAATCGGGAAAAAAAAAATTGAATCGGAAATAATTGATTTTTTAAACGAGAATCGGGAAAAAAAGGTTTTTGATTCGAGAATCGTTTGTTTTGAAAAAAAACTGGAAAATCGGAATCGTGACCAAGAATCGGAATCGAATCATGAGATAGCAGACGATTCACAGCCCTAATCTTGGTGTGTAACTCTTACTAAGACTATACAGGACACCATGATTGTGCTGGTGTATGTGTGTGGTTGTGTTTATACCTTCCTTCCCCTTGCTTAGGCCAGTGACACCATCCCTATAATAGAAGAGCCATGTGACAAACTGCAGTTATCTCAGCCCTTCTCTCCCTACGTGGGCTACCCTCCTCACTGGGTATACGTAATAAAAAAAACATCTCCACCACTCCAAGCTGTCTCCCTGTTCCATACTGTCACTTCTACCTTTCACCAGTGGTGGGAAAAAAAAGTACTCCATTTTTTTTACTTCAGTAAAAGTATCAATACTGAAATGTAACAAATACATTGTTACATACAATACGATCTGTTACAAGTAAAAGTCCGGAATTCAAAATGTACTTTAGTAAAAGTGCAAAAGTGTTGGTATCAAAATGTACTTAAAGCGCCAAAAGTAGAAAGTACTCATTATGCAGAATGTACCATTTCACACGTTTTCAAATGTATAAAATAGCAGATCTACAAGCTTGCATTGTGAGCTTGTAGATCTGCTATTTTCAAATGACCGAAATGTGTGTAGGGCTGAAGTGGTTCATGTATTGTTTTGTATTAATAATCAAAATCTACAAAGTAGTCTAATCAGTAACTTCTAATAATTGTAGTGGAGTAAAAGTACAATATTTGCCTCTGAGATGTAGTGGAGTAGAAGTAAAAGTACTGAAAATTGCAAATACTCCAGTAAAGTAAAAAAAAAGACCTCAAAATTGTAAATACAGTACTTGAGTAAATGTACTCAGTTACTTTCCACCACTGCCTTTCACTTTACATGCATCACTTGTAGTTTGCAGTCGCTCTACCCCTTATGCCCTGGCCTGTCCTTATGCCGCTCCTTATGCCTCCCTATACCCCTTATGCCCTGCTGAAGCTTCATAGTGTCAATAACGCAACACAGAAATGGACTTTTCTCCTTTCTCTCCAGCGCGATCGTTTCAGCTGCATGATCGCTTTTGTCTGTCGTCAGCCTCTGTCTATTAAAGGCGTAGTTCACCCCCAAAATGCCTTTTTTTCCTTTGGATTAGTCACCCCATGGAGACTTCATGGATATTTTTTGGTTTTTGTCGCATTCCTAAGCCAATAAGTTGATGACCGCGGCAGCGGTTCCGCTAGGAGACACAAAGAGTCTCCTTTGTGTCTCCTACCGGAACTACTGCCTATACCGGTCCGCTGGTCATACAATTATTGGCTTAGGAATGCGACAAAAACAAACAAAAATATCCATGAATTCAAGTCTCCATGGTGGAGACTAATCGATAGAGAATTTTTCTGTTTGTTTTGGGTGAACTTTCCCTTTAAGCCGATCTGTGGCCATCGTCATCCTCTTGCTGTCCTGTGTATGCGGGGCGGGGGCAAAGCCTGCTGCTCCCCTGGCTGCCATTCCTTCTTCTTCTCCACACCCTCCTCCTCCTCCTAGGCTCCAGGCCCAGAATGTAAAATAACCCCTCCCCCCACCTTTCCATCTGTCCCCTTTATAGGCCACGGAGGAGCCCGTCACCCCGGGTGATGGGATGGAGCCCATGCTCCGCCCCTTCAGTCTGGTCATTCCCTTCACCGTCCAGAAGGGAGAAATCACAGGTAGGATTATTAAGACTCTTGTTTGCTTGCTTTAACCCTTTTAGAACGGGGGAAGGCATCGGTGTCATTTTTAGATTTCTTTGGGAAATTAGGAGATTAGGAGATATACAAGCTCAAGATATACAAGCTTGTAGATCTGCTATTTCGTTTTGAAAAATCGTGAAAATGTGTGCAAATCTTGAATCTGAATATATATATATATATATATTTTTTTTTAAAGCGAAATCTTTAACTCATATCTTTACTTTTGGGGGGGTCCCTGGACATATTTTGAGATGGGGTCCGCGCGCAAATACATATTATTTTGGGGGCCCTTGACATGAAAAAGTTTGAGAACAAACTGATTATAGCAACATGCGTTTTTTTCCCCCAGAAGCAAAGATTTTAGTTAAAAATGATTTGCACACATTTTCACGACCCCCCCCCCCCCCCCCCCCCCCGCAAAAATAGCGAGTGCTATGAGCTTATATAACTGCTATATTTGAATAGCCAAAGAAATCTAAAGATGACACACATATGCGTTCTCCGGTCTAAAAGGGCTAAAGCGGCATCTCCGCTTTATTTGGAGAATACGGTGGAGAGATGCAGAAAAAAAAGAGACTGTATGAGGTGAGAGAAGCTGAAAGGCTGCTATAATAATGTGGATTCTAACTCACTACACAGGTGAAGTGCGCATGCCGTCCGGTAAGACGGCCCGGCCCAACATCACCGACAACAAGGACGGCACGGTCACGGTCAAGTACTCCCCTACGGAGAAAGGCCTGCACGAGATGGACATCAAATACGACGGCAACCACATCCCAGGTACTGTACACAGTGGTGGAAAAACGTGCTCAAATTTTTTACTTGAGTAAAAGTATCAATACCGCAATGTAGAAATACTCTGTTACAAGTGAAAGGCCTGTGTTCAAACTGTTACTTGAGTGAAAGTACAACAGTATTGTCAAAATATACTTTAAGTTCCAAAAGGAAAAGTACAAAAATGTTTGAAAATAGCAGATCTACAAGCTCACAACGCGTCGCGATGCGACGCATTGTGAGCTTGTAGATCAGCTATTTTCGAGTGGTTAATGTATGTTTTATAATATAATATAATAATTTATATCTGCAAAGTAACTAGTAACTAAAGTTTTCAAATAATTATAGTGGAGTAAAAGTACAATATTTGCCTCAGAGATGTAGTGGAGTGGAACTAAAAGTATTGAAAATTGGCAATACTCCCACTAAAGTAAAAAAAATACCACAAAATCTTACTTAAGTACAGTACTTGAGTAAATGCACTTAGTTACTTTACAAGACTGGTGCTGTATGTCACAAACATGCACGCACCAAGGAGGCAGGCAGGCGCATGCACATCCACACACACACACACACACACACACACACACACACACACACACACACACACACACACACACACACACATGCATAACTATTTTGCTAAGAGAGGTTCTATCAAAGTCTATCAATGCAACATAGTCTATGTACAAGATGACCATGCCAGTATTGGATTGGATTGCATAGTATTTGTTGTCCTTGTGGGGCAATTTGTGTTGCAACAGTAGTCAACACAATAAATCATAAAAAACACTCATAAATAAATACATATAACACACAAGTTGCGATGAGCTATAAAAAACATTACAAGTCCATCAGTCCCTTTGTTAATGTGTGAGTGACACTATAAAACATTAAAAGTCCATCAGTCCTTCGTTAAAGTGTGTGTAACATAGCAAATAGGCCTACAGCTTATTATAAAGTCAAACAATAAATCATAAAAAATAAACACATTAATAAATACATATAACACACAAGTTGCGATGAGCTATAAAAACAATTAAAAGTCCATTAGTCCTTTGTTAAAGTGTGTGTGACACTATAAAACAATTAAAAGTCCATCAGTCCTTCGTTAAAGTGTGTGTGACATAGCAACTGCCTACACAGCTTATTAAAAAGCCAAACAGCCGAGGGAACAAAATGATCTCAGATATCTGTTTGATTTGGCCCTTAACCCTTTAAGACCTGAGGCGATTCTTAAAAAAAAAAAAAAAATTGAAAAAAAAAAATGTGAAAAAAAACAAAAACATTTTTTTAAGATTTTTCAAAAATAGCAGATCTACAAGTTCATAGCGCGGCACTCGGTGCCGCGCTATGAGCTTGTATATCTGCTATTTTTGAATAGCCAAAGACATCTTAAGTGACACAGATGCGTTCCAGGTATCAATGGGTTAAACGTGCCTCCTCCCTGATGGCATGAATAGGGTGTTGAATAGGCCACCAAAATTGCCTTTGCCCTATGAGTGGCTCTAACTTGATAGACATCGGCCAAGATCATTCAAGTCATTGCCAATGGTCTTTTGGCAAAATGTAACAATCCTTCCCAGTTTATTTGTGTTAACCGTGCTGGGGTTGCCAAATCAACAAATCATTGCAAAAATAAAAAAATGTCTCAATAAAACATTTTCAAGATCTATCAACATTGAAACCCCTCCACTTTCTTAAGAAAAACATGTCTCTCATTGTCCTTTGTGCAGATGTAGTCAGTGTTGGCATCAAAAGTACATTTGTCATCCAGAGTGGTGCCAATATTGGCTTACTGTCTCCACAGCTATGCCATTAATAAAAGTCAGTGCCGTGACAGAGGGGGCAAAACTCTTTCCTTTTGTAGGAAAGGGTTGGGAAAAAGTCGCTATAAGCATGTCTTACGTTCTGAGACTTTGAGATGCAAATACATTATGAGCAGTGGTGGAAAAAGTACTCAAGTCTTTTATTTAAGTAAAAGTATCAATACTGCAATGCAGAAATACTCTGTTACAAGTAAAAGTCCGGTAATCAAAATGTAACTTGAGTAAAAGTACAAAAGTATTGATATCAAAATGTACTTAAAGTACCAAAATGAAAAGTACAAACATTTTTGAAAATAGCAGATCTACAAGCTCACAACGCATCGCGATCCGACGCGTTGTGAGCTTGTAGATCTGCTATTTTCAAATAGCCTGTGTATAAAATAGGGCTAAAGGGGTTAATGTATGTTTTATGATATAATAATTTATATCTGCAAAGTAACTAGTAACTAGTTTTTAAATAATTGTATTGGAGTAAAAGTACAATATTTGCCTCTGAGATGTAGTGGAGTAGAACTAAAAGTATAGACAATTGGAAATACTCCAGTAAAGTAAAAGTACCTAAAAATGTGACTTAAGTACAGTACTTGAGTAAATATACTTAGTTACTTTACACCACTGGTCATCACATCATTTTGCTGTAAGTCAGTATGCGGTATATATAAAGTGCGTTGGTGCCCTTGTTTCATCCAGGAAGTCCCCTCCAGTTCTACGTGGACGCCATTAACAGTGGTCACGTGACAGCCTACGGTCCTGGGCTGAGCCACGGCATGGTCAACAGACCTGCTGCCTTCACCATCGTTACCAAGGACGCCGGGGAAGGTAAGCGCAACATGAGATGAGATAGCCTGATTCCAGACAAATCTGCCACTGCAAAACAAGATATTGTTGCTTATTTGTCTCACTAAACATGGCAATGTTTTTAGATCCCTTATGGTTGCTTATTTCTCTCACTAAACATGGCAACGTTGAAAGGCCAAATGAGGAACAGCACCACAGTTCATAGAGATACATACAGTGGCTGAACACAGTATTGCGGGTCGTCTTAAGATCCCATATGCTGAGAGGACATTGAGCCCTCATTGGCTAAATGACCAGCCAATGAGGGAAAAGTTAGTACTAGCTGGAGTGTAGATAGAGACCAGGTTTGGCAACTTGGTAAAAAAAATTGCCCTTGGCAGATTAGGTCTGGCCCCTCTCAATAGAGATTGGATTTCTCTCCCTCCGAAGTTGTGAGGGACCAATCAGGGCCCAGTATGCAAATATGGGGCGTGTTTATCACCAGAGGCATTTTTTGTATTTGCCCCTCGGAAATGCAGGTTTCACACAGATATTCCAGGCTAATATCTACACAGTGATATTAGTCTGGCCATGCCAGGCTAGAGATGAGATACATTGATTTGCAAGCAGTGATGTAAAAAGTACTCACGTGTTTTACTTTAAGTGAAAGTATCAATATTGCGATGTAGAAATACTCTGTTACAAGTGAAAGTCCGGAATTCAAAATTGACTTGATTAAAAACTTGACAATGCGTTGCATCGCGACACATTGTGAGCTTGCAGATCCACTATTTTCAAATAGCCTAAGTTTAGCTATAGGGCTGAAGTGGTTACTGCATGTTTTGTAATAATAATCAAAACCTACAAAGTAACTAATAACTAAAAAAATGTTTTATAATTGTAGTGGAGTAAAAGTACAATATTTGCCTCTGAGATGTAGTGGAGTAGAAGTAAAGGTATAAATACTCCAGTAAAGTAAAAAGTACCTCACAATTGTACTTAAAGTACAGTACTTGAGTATTAATGCACATAGTTACTTTTCCACCACTCTTTGCAAGGAGGTCATTGGCCAGAGTCCTCACAGCTATAGTAACAGGCTATTATATGTGTTTGTCCCATCTCATCCCGTGCTTTATATGACCTCCAGGTG
The DNA here is from genome assembly GCF_963280865.1 of Gymnoscopelus braueri. NCBI lineage: Eukaryota > Metazoa > Chordata > Actinopteri > Myctophiformes > Myctophidae > Gymnoscopelus > Gymnoscopelus braueri. Next base: position 29,328,675 of record NC_137625.1, read on the forward strand.
GTCTGTCTCTGGCGGTGGAGGGCCCCTCCAAAGCAGAGATCAGCTGTAAGGACAACAAGGACGGGACGTGCACCGTGTCCTACCTGCCCACCGCTCCGGGAGACTACAACATCATAGTCAAGTTCGACGACAAGCACATCCCCGGCAGTCCCTTCACCGCCAAGATCACTGGTACCTACCTTACCGTGTGTGTGTGTGTGTGTGTGTGTGTGTGTGTGTGTGTGTGTGTGTGTGTGTGTGTGTGTGTGTGTGTGTGTGTGTGTGTGTGTGTGTGCGCGCGCGCGCGCGCGCGCGCGTCACGCTTGTGTGCGTCAGTGTTGATTTTGACAGCACATTTTGATTTAGTTTTAGTCATAGTCTTTTGAATACAATTCCATTTACGTTTTTGTCTATTTTTAGTCTACTAAATATACGTTTTTAGTCGACTAAATCTACAGTTGATTTAGTCGACTAAAATGTATTCATGGCGGTGCCTTGATGACGCCGTGATGCCTGATTTTACACTTTGTTGCGCTCTGAAAATAGCAGATCTACAAGCTCACAACGCGTCGCGCTGCCAAAATTTTTCGTCACAGTTTAATCGCCGAAATCAACACTGGTGTGTGTGTGCGTGCATGCATGCGCGTGTGTGTGTTAAGAGAAATGTAATGCTGGGGAAAAAAAGAAATGTACAGCACAGTACATGTATGAGGAGACACAACAGAGTGTGTTCAAACATACTGTAGGCTAATGTTATAAGTAGGACTTAATTTATGAATTGAGTAATATGTCTAAATGAAATCAGAAGCTCCGGTATAGAGGCTGTGGATGTGACAGAGCAGCCTATTCATACAGGTTTGACCTCAGCTCGGCTGGCTCTATGAAAGCAGTTTGATCCAGAGTAAGGAACTTGCTGATAATAATAGCGGAGGGTCTCCGAATAGCTGCTGCACGTCGTGGGTCTCCTCGTTGCCTGTGTGTATGGCAGTGGTGGAAAAAGTACTCAATTTTTTTTACTTAAGTAAAAGTAAAGGTCCGGAATTCAAAGTTTACTTTACTTAAAAGTACAGAAGTATTGGTATCAAAATGTACTTAAAGTAGCAAAAGTAGAAAGTAATCATTATGTAGAATGTCCTATTTCAAGTTGTCAAATGTATAAATGTATCAAAATAGCAGATCTACAAGCTCACAGGGAGCGGCTATTTAAGTAACTAGTAGTAACTAGCATTTTCAAATAATTGTAGTGGATTAAAAGTACAATATTTGTCTCTGAGATGTAGTGGAGTAGAAGTAAAAGTATTGGAAATTGGAGACACTCAAGTAAAGTACAAATACCTCAAAATTGTACTTGAGTGCAGTACTTGAGTAAATGTACTTAGTTACTTTCCACCACTGGTGTAAGGCTGTGTGTGTGTGTGTGTGTGTGTGTGTGTGTGTGTGTGTGTGTGTGTGTGTGTGTGTGTGTGTGTGTGTGTGTGTGTGCGCGTGCGTGCGTGCGTGCGTGCGTGCGTGCGTGCGTGCGTGCGTGCGTGCGTGCGTGCGTGCGTGCGTGCGTGCGTGCGTGCGTGCGTGCGTGCGTGTGTGTGACAGAGTCGATTTGTTTCAATCAGCATCTGCGGATGCCGGATGGATGGGGGAGTGGGATAAACTAATCCATCTCGTCACTCTTTGTGTCTCTCTCTCTGTCTCATCTCTCCAGGTGACGACTCTCTGAGGACGTCGCAGCTCAACGTCGGCACGGCGACAGACGTGTCTCTGAAGATCACGGAGACGGACCTGAGCAGCCTCACCGCCACTATCCGGGCGCCGTCGGGACACGAGGAGCCCTGCCTGCTCAAGAGGCTGCCCAATCGTCATATCGGTGAGCCAACGTGGCGTACTTAATTTTTGTATTTTACGCGTCACAACATCTTGGGGTGTAGTAGGAGTGTCGGGAAAAAAAGTTCTGAGACCACCCATCAGAAGTTCTGAATGACGTCATTTTTCAGTGGTGGAAAGTAACTAAGTACATTTACTTAAGTGCAATTTTTAGGTATTTGTACTTTACTTGAGTATTTCCAACTTCAGTCCTATATACATTTTGGCCATTTCAAAATAGCCGATCTACAAGCTCACAATGCGTCGCGATGCGAGGCATTGTGAGCTTGTAGATCTGCTATTTTCAAAGGATTTTTATACATTTGAAAATGGGACATTCTGCATAATGAGTTCTTTCTACTTTTGGTACTTTAAGTACATTTTGATACCAATACTTTTTTACTTTTACTCAAGTCAATTTTGAATTCTGGACTTTACCTTGTAACAGAGTATTTCCACATTGCAGTATTGATACTTTTACTTAAGTACAAAATGTGAGTACTTTTTCCACCACTGGTCATTTTGTAGTTACGTATCACTCACCTGTCCGATACAAATTTCGGAAGGCACACGTATTGTACCTTTAGTCTGTCCAATATGTTTCTTATTGGGTTTGCTCCTGTATCTCTTTTTTCCACAGGCATATCCTTCACTCCCAAGGAAGTGGGGGAACACGTGGTCAGCGTGAAAAAGAACGGCAAGCACGTGACCAACAGTCCCTTCAAGATCATGGTGGGACAGTCGGAGATCGGGGACGCCAGCAAGGTGAAGGTCTACGGACAGGGCCTGGTGGAGGGGCACACCTTCGAGGTGGCCGAGTTCATTGTCGACACGAGAAACGCTGGTATGACAGACACCATAAGTGCATGAGCTTTCGATATCATACCATTTGTACAACCTAAGTTATTCACTTCTTGTCTCCCACGCCACCCTCTCTGTCCCCTCCTCTCCTCCAGGTTACGGCGGTCTGGGTTTGTCCATCGAGGGCCCCAGTAAAGTGGACATCAACTGCGAGGACGTGGAGGACGGGACATGTAAGGTCACCTACTGTCCCACCGAGCCGGGCAACTACATCATCAACATCAAGTTCGCTGACCAGCACGTCCCAGGTACACACAGGATGGAAGCTCTGTGGCATGGGATTTTACCCCGTATAAATCTGCATTATTATACCATGTTAAATATGAATATAGTTGTCCAGAGATGTTCAGATGTCAGTGGTGTAAAGTAACCAAGTACATTTACTCAAGTACTGTACTTAAGTACAATTCTGAGGTATTTTTTACTTTAGTGGAGTATTTCCAATACTTTTACTTCTACTCCACTACATCTCAGAGGCAAATATTATACTTTTGCTCCACTACAATTATTTGGAGACTTTAGTTACTAGTTACTTTGTAGATTTTGATTATTATTACAAAACATACATTAACCACTTCAGCCCTATATATATTTCGACCATTTGAAAATAGCCGCTCTACAAGCTCACAATGTGCCACGATGCGACGCATTGTGAGCTTGTAGATCTGCTATTTTTTAAAGATTTGTATACATTTTATACATTTGAAAACTTGTGGAATGGGACACATATAAAATATATATATATATATATATCTAGGGGAATGGACTGCTTAATTTCAACAGTTTACAGGTCTAGACCAATAGAATAGTCATTTATGAATAATACACAGTCTTATATTCATATATATATAAACATTCTGATAATGTTTACTCAATTATGAAGATTATATTGACCCGTCTGTCCCGACAGGAAGCCCATTCACGGTGAAGGTGTACGGCGAGGGCAGGATGAAGGAGAGCATCACCCGGAAGAGACAGGCGCCCTCCATCGCTACCATCGGCAGCACCTGTGACCTCAACCTCAAAATACCAGGTGGGTGCCATTATTATTACAGTAGAAACGCCAGGCTTCAATTCTGCCTAGCAAATCCGCCCCCCCACCCCCTACCCCCTACCCCCACAACAACTACATCTATCTCTCTGTCCTGTTGCCTTCCTAATGTGCTCAGTATGCTTTCTGTAGCACAGTGCTTCTCAACTGGTTTTGTACATTCATGGCGCTGAATATCAGAGTTGTAAAGTAACTAAGTACTGTGGTTTAAGTACAATTTTGAGGTACATTTACTTTACCGTAGTATTTCCAATTGTCTATACTTTTACTTCTACTCCACTACATCTCAGAGGCGAATATTGTACTTTTGCTCCACTACATTTATTTGAAAACTTTAGTTACTAGTTACTTTGCAGATATACATTATTACATTATAGAACATACATTAACAACTTTAGCCCTATTTTATACCAAGGCCATTTGAAAATAGCCGATCTACAAGCTCACAACGCGTCACATCGCGACACGTTGTGAGCTTGTAGATCAGCTATTTTCAAACATTTTAGTGCTTTTACTTTTGGTACTTTAAGTACATTTTGATACCAATACTTCTGTACTTTTACTCAAATACATTTTTAATTCCGGACTTTTACTTGTAGCTAACTTCTACATTGCAGTATTGATACTTTTACTTAAGTATGTGAGTACTTTTCCCACCACTGCTGAATATTGGGCTATTACTATGAAGAGAATAATAAAAAGCAACCTAGAGTGTGCATATTTATGCCTCATCAGCACTCTCTGGTGGACAAAGTTGCAGACATATGCAGACAGTCTGGCTCATTACATTAATTTTGTCTCACTTCATGGCTCAACTAATACATCATGATTCCTTCATCATGAAGGTGATATTGGTAACATTTTTATGTAGAGAAAAAAAATCCTGCAAAACCTTTATTAGGACTGTGAAATTATAATTGTAATAATTTAGTTTGGGTCCAAAATTGTGTTTTTTCTTTTAATATTATTTCTTTTTTACATTTGTCATCCCATGGTGGCCATTATCCATGCTGCTTCTGTTTACATTGGGGAAGGTTTTAATCTCCCACTAAACAGACACTCGGAGGCAGGTGCTGTGTTGTGCAAACTAGAGAAAAATGCCAGAGGTGTAGTGATGTGGAGTGTAGTGCAACATCTAGTGGTTGACTGTTGTCTATAGCACCTTTAAGGTATTTTTTTTATGTGATCCTGGCAGAATACCTCACAAACAACCACTTTGTCACCGGTTGAGAAACGCTGCTCTAGCATCTTAAACCCTTCCTTGTTGCCTTCGTCAAAGCCCCTCTATATATCCCAACGCTCTCCCTTGTTTCCTTTCCTCTGCTCCTTCGTTCTTCCTCCTCCTGCCCTGCTGTAGGCAACTGGTTTCAGATGGTTTCGGCGCAGGAGCGTCTGACGCGGACGTTCACGCGCAGCAGCCACACGTACACGCGCACCGAGCGCACGGAAATCAGTAAGACCCGCGCGGGCGAGACCAAGAGGGAGGTGCGCGTGGAGGAGAGCACCCAGGTGGGGGGAGACCCGTTCAGGGACGTGTTCGGAGAGTTCCTGGGCCGAGAGAGCCTGACCACCACCGGCTTCAGTGGAATCCAATCCTCCTCCGCCGGCCGACAGCCACAGCAAGAGGGTGTGTGTGTGTGCTTGTGTGTGCTTGTGTGTGCGTGTGCGTGTGCGTCAGTGGTGGAAAAAGTGCTCAAATAAAAATAGTAAAAGTATCAATACTGCACTATAGAAATACTCCGTTACAAAATGCACTTGAGTAAAAGTACAAAAGTATTGGCATCAAAATGTACTTAAAGTACCAAAAGTAAAAGTACTCATAATGCAGAATGTCCCATTTCACAAGTTTTCAAATGTATAAAAATCTTTTGAAAATAGAAGATCTACAAGCTCACAATGCGTCGCATCGCGACGCATTGTGAGCTTGTAGATCGGCTATTTTGAGCTTGTAGATTGGCTATTTTCAAATGGCCGAAATGAATGTATATAGGGCTGAAGTGGTTAATGTATGTTTTGTAATAATAATCAAAATCTACAAAGTAACTAGTAACTAAAGTTTTCAAATAAATAAAAGTACAATATTTGGATCTGAGATGTAGTGGAGTAGAAGTTGAAGTATTGGAAATTGGACATTTTCAAGTAAAGTACAAATACCTCAAAATCGTACGTAAGTACAGTAGATAAGTAAATGTATTTAGTTACTTTCCACCACTGGTGTGTGCGTGTGCGTGTGCGTGTGCGTGTGCGTGTGCGTGTGTGCGTGTGCGTGTGAGCGTGCGTGTGCGTCCGATTTGCCTTCCTGAAATTAACGGTTGATTTAGTTTGTCATTTCTTTCGTTATAACTCCTTCAGATTCAACCTACAGGTCTTTAACTGTAATAATGAAGTCTCTGAGAACAACAGCCCTTGGGGTCAGCTGCATAGATATTATACTTTAGGCTTGTGACCTACCTGTTGCATAAATGTGACTTACCACAGTTAGTCGCCAATATTAGCCTGACCTGCATAGTCAGAATCACAGTCACAGTGTGGGGGTGGTTGGGAGGGGTGGTAGACAACTATGCTTTACTGGTCTTATAATATAATACCGGGCTATTAGCCTGGTGTAGAATTTAAGACCAAATGTATGCAACTGGCCCCAGGAGTTCTTAACTTCGTAACCTAATGTTTTGAAATGAATATCTAACTTAAAGCAACTACAGTGTGCCCTGCTTAAAGGGATAGTTCACCCAAAAAAATCGATCGATTAGTGGAGACTTGAATTCATGGATATTTGTTGTTTTTGTCAATAATTTGATGACCAGCGGACCGGTATGGCGGCGGTTCCGGTATTAGACACAAAGGAGACTCTTTGTGTCTCCTACAGTAAAGTAGGAGACACCGGAATCGCTGCCGGTCATCAAATTATTGGCTTAGGATTGCGACAAAAACAAAAAAAATATTCATGAATTCAAGTCTCTATGGGGTGACTTTGTGAATCGGTGAATCGATAGGAAAAAAAAGTCATTTTGGGGGTGAGCTATCCCTTCAAGTACATCATTAACCACTGCCTTTTTTTTTCTATTCCTTTTTTTTACAAATCAAATTGATTGTATATCACTCAGGATAAGTGTCAACTAACTTTATTTAACATGTCTTTGGTTATTTCATCAACAACCAACAACAACCCCATGTCTGATGGTCTATAATATTCAGCACATTCATGCTGAATGAGCGTATGTGTGTCCATGTGTCTGACTGTGAGCGGAAAATACATTGAGCTCTGCAAGACCATTTGTTAACCGTTTAAGACCGGGAAAGCATCATTTGTGTCATTTTACGATTTTTGGGGCTATTGAAACATAGCAGATATACAAGCTCGTAGCGCGGCACCGAGTGCCGCGCTACGAGCTTGTAGATCTGCTATTTTTTTTACATTTGTGCAAATCCTGGAATATATATGTTTTTTAAAGGAACATTTGTAAAATATTTAGTTCCAGGGATCCTCAGAAGCAAAGATTTTCCTTACAAATGTCCGGCAAAAAATTATACAAGCTCATAGCGCGGCACCGAGTGCCGTGCTATGAGCTTGTAGATCTGCTATTTTTTGAATAGCCCAAAGAAATCTTTAAAACGACACAACAGATGCGTTCCCGGATCGAATGGGTTTTTAAAAAAAAAGAAAAAACATACTTATTTCTCTCTTTTCATCCCCTCCTCCTCTTCTTCATCCTTTATCATCATCATCTACCACTTCCTTCACCTCTTCCTCCCCATCCACCACTTGTATCCTCTTCCTGGTATCCTCTTCTCTTCCCCCACACTCGCCTTTTATTTCCTCCCATGTTTTTTTTTTCCCTCTCCTTTCCTTGTCTTTTCTCTTTCCCTCCGTCCATGTCCAGTCGGTGAACAGTCGGGGACCAAGGAGATGACGGCTCAGGTGACCAGCCCCGGCGGGAAGACCGAGGACGCCGAGATCATCGAGGGAGAGGACAGCGCGTACAGCGTCCGCTTCATCCCGCAGGAGATGGGGCCCCACACCGTCAACGTCAAGTACCGGGGCCAGCACGTGCCCGGGAGCCCCTTCCAGTTCACCGTGGGGCCCCTCGGCGAGGGAGGCTCGCACAAGGTCCGGGCTGGGGGCGTCGGCCTGGAGAGGGGAGTGGCGGGGATACCAGGTATGGTTGGCTGGCAATATAGGACGTTATATATATATCAGTGGTGTAAAGTAACTAAGTACATTTACTCAAGTGTTGTACTTAAGTACAATTTTGAGGTGTTTTTTACTTTACTGGAGCGTTTCAGATTTTCAGTACTTTTACTTCTACTCCCACTACATCTCCACTACATCTCCACTACAATTATTTGAAAACTTTAGTTACTAGTTACTTACTAGATTTTGATTATTATTACAAAACATACATGAACCACTTCAGTCCTATATACATTTTGGCCATTTGAATATAGGCGATGCAACGCATTGTGAGCTTGTAGTTGTGAAATGTGACATTCTGCATAATGAGTACTCTCTACTTTTGATACTTTGAGTACATTTTGATACCAATACTTTTGTACTTTTACGAGTAATTGTTTTAATTCCGGACTTTTACTTGTAACAGAGTATTTCTAAATTGCAGTATTGATACTTTTACTTAAGTTAAAAAATATATATTTTTTCCACCACTGCATAATATATAGAATATATGAATTGCCTATTTACCAGTATTCTCCATGTCATCATCACCAAGCTGCTAAAACTGTGCAGTACTGAGGTGCGCCACTAGAGGGTAATAATGTGACTTCTTGTTTCGCTCTGTTGCAGCTGAGTTCAGTATCTGGACCAGGGAGGCGGGCGCTGGCGGTCTGTCCATCGCTGTAGAAGGGCCCAGCAAGGCCGAGATCACCTTTGAAGACAGGAAGGATGGGTCCTGCGGAGTCGCCTACGTGGTCCAAGAACCTGGTGAGAGACTTATGTAGTGCTTGTTAACCAGACAGTCACAGGATCTCACAACCCTACAGTGGGCCACAAGATGTTCTGTTCTGACAGGGTCATCATTTTAATAAAAGAATATTGTGTCATTCCATATACAGTATTGGCTCTTTATATTGTTTATTATTATGTATAACTTTAGATCAGTAACATATTGGATTGTACACTAATCCACTTTTAATGCATAGCAATATCAAACCAGTTTGAAATATTTAATTAATAATTATTAACGTATTAACAAAAAATCTTAGTATTTGGAAACAAAATAATTTCAACAGTTACATCAGTCCTTATGCTCTAAGACAGTGGTTCTCAACCAGTGGTCCGGGGACCACCAGTGGTCCTTGAGGGGGCTCCAGCTGGTCCCCAGCTAAATGATGGAGAGTTGGTAACCAAAATGGACCCTTATAGATCTTTAACTCTTGAGAGTGTAAAATGAAACCAAATGGACCCTTACGGGTCCATTTGGTTTCATTTTACGCTCTCAAGAGTTACAATTATTGTTAAACGTCTGCATTATCTAATTGAAGAATTGTTATTTTGATCAACGTTTGCCTGTTGTCTCTCCTATGGTACCAACATCAATACAGCATGGAATTGTGGACAAAATTGTATCAAACGATAACAAAATATCTTGGGTCTTGGGTGTCTAAATCTCATCAAACGGTGGTCCCATGGCTCAAATGCTGAATAAATAATGGACCTTGATACGAAAAGGGTTGAAAACCATTGCTCTAAGAAGTATCAGATAGTTTTTTCCCATGTTTAGTGGAAACTAAATATCATGTCTAGATGGGCGGGTTCAAAATCTGCGGAGAAAATTTCCGCCGGATCCTATTGGTTCACCGATCTGTCCGTCAGTCCCCGCCCCGCCCCGCACCCCTCCTCCTCCCCAATGTGTAGCATTGAGAGCCCTGACGTCATAACATTTGGAGCGACGCCCACTGCACTCTGGTTGGTTGGGGGAAATTAAAACGCTTCCTATATACCCGGAACATCAACTGGTTGGTCCAGGCTTTTATTTTTTTTAGCAAAACTAAAAACTAAAAGCCTGGAGATCGAGGCTAAGTGGAAACAGCAAGTGTGGCTTTAGTGCCTGGCTAATGCGTTCTCATCCTGCAGGTGACTATGAAGTTTCCATTAAGTTCAACGACGAGCAAGTCCCGGATTCTCCCTTCATTGTGCCCATCGCCACCCTATCGGACGACGCTCGCCGACTCACTGTGACCAGCCTGCAGGTGAGAGAGAGAGCACGTGGTCTTCACTTGTGGGGATCTTCCACTTATTCCCTAAACCCATAACCTAAACCTAAAGAGCTTGTAGATCTGCTATTTTTGAAAAATCGTGAAAATGTGTGCAAATCTTTCAATATATATATATATATTTTTTAAAGCAAACATTTGCTTTGCTTCTACAAAATGTCTTCTAAATCCTGACAGTTTTCTGAAAGACGTACAGTATGTCGCTATATGAGTGGTTCTCAAACTTTTCCATGTCAAAGACCACCCAAAATTATATGTATTTGGCCGCGGACCCCCATCTCAAAATATGTAGTTCTAGGACCCCCCAGAAGCACAGATCGCAAGTTAAAAATATTTGTCTTAAAACATATATTCAAAGATTTGCACAAAGTTTCCACGATTTAAAAAAAAAAGCAGATCTACAAGCTAACCCTCTATCCCGACTCTATCCTTGACCGTAACTGTAACCCAGTTCCAGGCCTATAACACTAAACCTAAGCTCTAAACTCACTAAAATAGCAGCGAGGACTGCGTTTATAGAACCGGTTGAGTAGCTGAGGTCACAGCTGTATGAATAGGCCTGCTCTCTCACATCGACTAGAGACTCCATATTAACAGCCACTGATGCCACAGCCTCTGCATTAAAGTCGTCATTTTGTTTAGCTGCAAATAGATATATTAGTCTTGGGCCAGTGACTTATGAAACCTATATGCGGAGAGTATTCTTTTGCGTAGGCGTGTATTCTGGGCTTAGCATAACTCCGCTAGCTCATCCTTCATCAGAACTACTTATAGCTCTGTCTTATCTGACCTTTGGAGCTTTTGGGTTGAGAGTCTGGGAGAGCCAGACTAATTTAATCCCTGTACTACGTAATACCACCTCTTACACCCTGTTTCCTTTTATCTTAAAGGAGTAGTTCACCCAAAAATGACTTATGTTTTTATCAATTACGCGCCCCATGAAGCCTTGAATTTTTGTGCCTTGAATGTTTATTGTTTTTGTCACATTCCTAAGCCAATAATTATGCTGAAAAGAAATCTCAGTGAATTCAAGGCTTCATGGGGTGTGTAATTGATAGAAGATAAGTAATTTTTGGGGTGAACTACTCCTTTAAGTACAACCAGCCCACTTAAAGCAGGTACTGAGACCTTCTGGGGGATGATAAGGCAAGATAAAACAATAACAAAACATCACATAATAAATGGAATGGATCCCGAGGGAAGAATCTGGTGGTTCATTACTGCATAGAACAACAGAATGTAGATAGGAGTTCAGCAACAGAAAGTACACACGTCTAAACAAACTGAAAGAGAAGATAAGCACTCCAAATCTCCTGGTCAAATAACTGCAACAGCAATAACCAAGTAAAGTACATGTACTCAAGTACACTTTCTAGGTATTTTTACTGCACTGGAGTATTAAAACATTTCAATACTTTTACTTCTACTCCACTACATCTCAGAGGCAAATATTGTACTTTTACATACATTAGCCACTTCAGCACTATTTAAACTTTGGCTATTTGAAAATACCCGATCTACAAGCTCACAACGCGTCGCGATGCGACCCGATGTGAGCTTGTAGATCTGCTATTTTCAAAAGATTTGAATACATTTTATTTATACCTATGATACCTTGTGAAACGGAACATTCTGCATAATGTGTACTTTTACTTTTGTACTTTAAGCATATTTTGTTACCAATACTTTTGTACTTTTACTCAAGTACAGTTTTCATTCCGGACTTTTACTTGTAACTATTTCTACATTGCAGTGTTGATACTTTTAAAGCAATTGAGTACTTTTTCCACCACTGACGTCACCCTTCTCACAATGCTCTTCTTTCCTCAGGAGATGGGTCTGAAGGTCGGTCAGGAGGCTTCTTTCGCGGTGCAGCTGAATGGAGCCCGAGGCCTGATCGATGCCAAGGTTCACACCCCGTCCGGGGCCATCGAGGAATGCTACATCACCGAGTTGGACAGCGGTAAGACAGGGACATGTTGAAAAGCTGAACCGATGTTTGCACCTCTGGGCCTTGAAGAGCTCATTTAGTTTATTTAACCCATTAAAACCGGGGACGCATCTGTGTAACCACTTTAACCATTCTTTTATACTTTGGCTATTCAAACATAGCAGATATACAAGCTCATAGCGCGGCACCGAGTGCCGCGCTATGAGCTTGTGTATCTGCTATTTTTCTTTTTTTAATTGTGAAAATGTTTGCAAATCATTGAATATATATATATGTTTTTAATGCGAACACTTTTAACTAAAATCTTTGCTTCTGGGGGTCCCTGGAACAACACATATTGAGATGGGGGTCCACGGCCAAATACATTTTGGGGGCCCTTGACATGAAAAGGTTTGAGAACCACTGATTATATAGCAACATGTTTAGAAGACTATTTGTTGAATCCCCAGAAGCAAAGATTTGAGTTACAAATGTTCGCTTTAAAAATATATATATATATTCAAAGATTTGCACAAATGTTCAAGATTAAAACAAAGAAATAGCAGATCTACAAGCTCATAGCGCGGTACTGCTATGAGCTTGTATATCTGCATTTTTTTTGAATAGCCAAATTATAAGATAATGGTCAAAGCGGTTAAAACCTAAAATGACAGATGCTTCCCCTATCTTAATGGGTTAACAGATGAATTAGTAATGAATGTCAGAAATAATAGAAAACATGGATCATGTCATGATTACGATTATTCTTCATTATTCCAAACAGACAAGCATGCCATCAGGTTTATCCCGAGGGAGAACGGCGTCCACTCGATCGACGTTCGCTTCAACGGCAGTCACATCCCGGGCAGCCCCTTCAAGATCCGTGTGGGAGAGCCGGGGCAGGTGGGGGACCCTGGTATGGTGTCTGCGTTTGGACCAGGCCTGGAAGGAGGATCCACGGGTAAGCACTCAGTCATATAGTGCATTCTGGGAGTCCACATATTATGCAGGGATATTATGCTGGGTACAAGGAGCACTTAGGCCTGTCACAATTATTACATAATCGTCTAATCGCAATTATTTTATATCATCGCAATTATTTTTTGCATAATCGTCATAATCAATTCCTTGTTAAAAATGTACTTATGTTTAAAAAATCAAAAATAGTGGAAATAGCCGATCTACAAGCTCAAAACGCGTCGCGATGCGACGCGTTTTGAGCTTGTAGATCTGCTATTTCCACTATTAATGTTTATTTATATAAAGTATAAAGTCATTAAATGTCTTATTTGTCATATCTGCCCTGTGCAACTTTTGTTTACGAAAGCTAAAAGCAAAACAGATATGTAATTTTTAATCATAATGTTCCAATTACATTTTCAACGATCGTTAATCGCAATTATTTGAGCGATGATTAATTGTCAACTTAAATGTGCAATCGTGACAGCCCTAGGAGCACTACAGTGGAGCTGTCAAGATGATATGTTTGTCGCTGTTGAATTTTAACTCTATTTATATATTAACTCATTCACTGCCAAGGACGACTGTTACGACTTTTTTTTCCAAAGGCTCAGACTGCCAAAGACGACTTTTTTTGTTTTCAGTGGTTTTCCAGCAGATGGCGCTGTACTCTAACACTCAAGTGACCATTTTCATCCTCAAGTCGCACAGATCCAGAGAGATCACTTGATCGAACGATCTCTGCCACCATTGACTTATAGCGTATTTGGGAAACGGCTGTATATTTGTCTTTTTTTCGCCCTGCATTTTTTACGAGACGAGCTATTTTCAGCGGACTGTAACAAGCGACCGGGGGGGGAGGGCACGATGACTTTTTTTTCTCGCGGAAGCACAGTGAAACCCTCCGTGTTTAGCAATTGTCGGGGGATCGATCACACTGGATATAAATAGTCTGTGACTAGCTGAAAATGTACGGAAAACCAAAAATTGCTGGTGTAGCAGAGTGGCTCACAACCTCAGCCTGATGGCCTGAATGTCTAATATCTCCCCCCGAGCTATAGGGAATTCCCTTTGGCTTAGTGGGTAAGATGTTGGCTTTCCACGCGGGAGACCCCGGGTTAGAATTTCGGGCGTTACACTGGCAGTGGGTGATTCATTTATGGATTTAATCTGTCAGTGAAAGAGTTAAATAGCATGCGTGAGAAAGACAGTGATTTGTCAGGCCTGGGTTCTTCAGGCAGGTCGAGGAGCCCTGACAGCAAACCCACGCACACACCCGTGGTTTTCGCAGCATAATGACAGTTCCTTCCTCTTTCGATCATTTCTTGCTTTTACCAGGTGTCGCAGCGGATTTCACCGTGAACACCTGTAACGCTGGCTCGGGAGCTCTGTCTGTCACCATCGATGGACCATCGAAGGTCAAGATGGACTGCCTGGAGTGTTCTGACGGCTACAAAGTCACCTACACACCCATGGCTCCAGGGAGCTACCTCATCTCCATCAAGTACGGAGGACCCCAGCACATCGTGGGCAGCCCCTTCAAGGCCAAAGTCTCAGGTGTGTAACCTGGACCTCAAACTAGACCTTAATTTATTTTTTCATTTTTTGTTTTAATTAGTCATGTTTATTTCGAAATGATGTTAATAAATACACAACTTTTTTTTTGCACTTTCGAAATCACAAAGAAAAACATTAAATATCAGATTAAAATATAGAAAAAAAGAAACAAGAGAAGAAAAAAGAGTGAAAGTAATCTAAACAAACCTTGTAATCTAACCTATACATATACAAACCTTCATGAGTGTCTGCAACACCAATGACACTTGTGGCACTACACGATTTCTCATATTGCCTGAATGCAGAGGCCAAAGCGTGACCAACGTCACATCACCATAACCTAGACTGCAACCATCATTACTTTGAGAATGTTTCCAGCCAGTGAACATTTTGCCTGAGATGGTAAAAATGCAGCGCAGTACAGGGATCACAGTGAATCTGAGGATCTCAGAATTATTCTCTTTTACTCTCTGTCTTTCTCTGTCTGGTTCTTTGACAGACCCCTGCAGTACTAGTCCACTGGCTCTTTAATATGGAATTCCACTCTTAACTTCATCTTGCAGTTACTTGAGTTACTTCTTTGCAAACTTTACACTCGGCTATCTTTCCTCTCTTTTCTTCACTCTCAACTTGTTTGGTTTTCTCTCCAGGGGCTCGTCTCTCCGGTGGCCACAGTTTGCACGAGACGTCATCCGTCCTGGTGGAGACGGTCACAAAATCGTCCGCAATCAGCGGGGCCTTTGGCTCCTTGCCCAAGTTCTCCTCTGACGCCAGTAAAGTCATCTCCAGGGGCGCCGGTCTATCGAAAGCCTTTGTCGGCCAGAAGAACACGTTCACGGTAGACTGCAGCAACGCAGGTGAGGGACAACACACCTCTCAAACACAGCACAGACGTACAGATCTACTCGGGCACACATGCACATGCAAAGCACTGACGCTTAGGTCTGTAACGACTACACACTTAAGATGACGATTAATTGTCACGCAAATAATTGCGATTAACGATTTAATTGTGTTTTTGGCATTGAACATTGGAACATATGGATACAAATATTATTTCTGTTTGGCCTTTTAGACTTTATATACAAAAATTGCACAGGGCAGATACGACAAATAACTTCAGTATACAAATAAGTTATTGATATATTTAATAATTGTGTAAAAATACATGTAAAAAAGCAGATCTACAAGATCTACAAGAAATAGCAGATCTACAAGCTGACAAGCTTGTAGATCTGCTATTTCTGCTTTTTTATATCTGAAAATGTGTGAAAAATTTTCAACATGGAAACGTTTATGACGATTATTTTTAAAAGAATGCGATTATCTCAAATAATTGCGATTAGACGATTATGGAATCATTGTGACAAGGCCTAGACAACACACCTCTGAAACACAGCACAGACGTACAGATCTACTCGGGCACACATGCACATGCAAAGCACCGACGATTGACCATATGCTGTCCTTCCTCCTTGCAGGCACCAACATGTTAATGGTCGGCGTCCACGGGCCGAAGACTCCCTGTGAAGAGGTGTACGTCAAACACATGGGCAACAGGATGTACAACGTCACGTACACCGTCAAAGAGCTGGGCAACTACATCCTCATCGTCAAATGGGGAGACGAGCACGTTCCCGGCAGTCCCTTCACTGTCACCGTCCCTTAAAAATCGCCACTACTGCCCCCTCCCCCCCGTTGTCCAAACGCCTCTGCTGTATCCTAGAAAAGGACCTGTCCGGACAAACGTTAACCTTCCCCCGATGCACTAAAGATGCAAAAGACTGTTCCGCCTGTGTCAGTGGAGGACAGAGATGTCTTACTCACGCCCAGACGTCTCTCTGTCATGTCCTGCTCCTTCACTGTTTGTGACAAAACAGCCCACAGCAGTCGTCTGTCAAATGGCAATCAGGAGCACTAGGCCGCACCATAAGTTATAAGAATGTATCACACGGATATAATTATGAAATGTAATGAATGTCTAACTCTGAGCCCCAGACGTCTTTGTCGGTTCCCCTCAGATTGTCTTTTTTTCTGTTCCTAATGTCCCCCGTATGTTTACTGTTCCGAAGCTGAGACTGTAGGAAGAGGACTAGTTTGACACTTCAAAGACTTCTCTGGCTCACTATTTTTTTACTGTGGCCTGTCTCTCCAAATCAATCCCACAATGCTGCAGGAGGCCCCCGTGCTGGCCACTGAGCAGCTCAAGCTGTGCTGTGACAAAAGAAACTCTACTGCTTTTGATTATTTTTATTTATTCAGACCTTTTCTTTGTTTTCTTTGACAGAAAATCGTCTTATTGTTCTTGTTAAAGGAAAGGAGTTCAGTCGATCTCACAGCTCCTTCCAATACAGTGCCATCTCTTCCCCCTGGAGATGTGATTGGCTGAGATTTTTTACTAAAGGGAGAACGTGCGGTGTAGCAATCAGTCAGTTTTAATGTGTGAATGTTGAGAAAAACCACAGAACTACAGAGTGACTTTTATAGTGATTTTATATGTATGAAAATGGACGAAACCAAGAAATTGTCAATTGTTTGATATATTAACCTTCTCATTGGTAAGATTGTGCAGGCATAATAAAGGTTTTATCTGCTAACTTGCCATTAAAAACCACTATCGTAAATCTGGCGTTGTCTTATACATGGATGCCTCATGTCTGCATGAAAATGACATCTGTACAACTCTGTCACTCTCTGGTGCCAATTCCAAGTATTTCCCCTTTGCACGAGATGACTTAGAAGACATTCTGATACCAGGACTCTTTGAAAAATGCATTAACACTGGACATTGAGTGATGTGGCCATCAAAATATTTAGTGGAACCACAAGATAAAAATGTGGAGTCAAAGTAGATGTTTGAAATACCCTTGGGTGCAACTCCATGCCTGTGCAGGCATCCCATATAACCCTTATAGCAGTATAACATGAGATAAATCCAGTCTATTTGAAAGGGTGTTTGAATGTGGCTGACCCAGTGCCATATATGCAAAATTTGCAACAGGCTTTTGTTTCAAAAATAATACACGTGTCATGTCATTAAAAAAAGTTTTAGAGGGAACAGCTTAAATAATTGCGATGATGACGCTGAGGTATGAAAAAACAACAATCAACAGGTAACTTTCTTTTATTAACGTCTAACAATCAAAAGAGACAACGTGACATCGGCGTTGTCCTCGTACAAATTGTCAGTGGCAAGTATTTAATGTCAGAAAGAAGATTTATTGAGTAACAAAATTCAACTAAATAAATGTAAGAGTCATAAGGATTGAAATTTGAATACATAAATGATACAATATATATAATATAATACAATTATCATTTACATAAAGAAATGTCAACACAGACACACAAGTGCCTGCCATTGAATAAATGTTTAAATAGTGCCCCCCTGTGACATAATTAAGTATGACAACGTAAACAATGGGATCTGTAGATGTACAGATGAATGTACAAAGAACATTCACAACTAGTAGATACAATAATGATTTGATCAACATTTAGCCATAATACCATAGTAGCTATTCATAACCGTGTCCTCATCTCATAATAATAATAAAACTCACTGATGTGATTCAGAGTGAATGAGACTAATCTATATTCCAGATGTCCTTCTGATGGATTCTGATGGATTCTAGATGGATTCTGATGGATTCTGAATGGATTCTGAATGGATTCAGATGGATTCTGAATGGATTCTGATGGATTTTGAATGGATTCTGAAAGGATTCTGAATGGCTTCTGAATGGATTCTGAATGGCTTCTGAATGGCTATGGTTCATAAAATCAAAACCAAGACAAACCAAGACAAGAAAACAGACAGGTAAACTGTTTATTTTCAGTGTGTGTCTGCTGGCTGGTGAGGCATTACATGGACATACTGTACAAGGACAAGGATACATGGACATATTATATATATATATATATATATATATATATATATATATATATATATATATATATATATATATATATATATATATATATATATACTATAGTATGGTATTCTAATGATTGACTATGAAAACTAGAAAAAGTGCTCCTCAGAGCACAGGTCTCCGCCTGCAGGTCAGGTAGGTTATTGTGGGCCAGCAATGTTCGGAATTCGCCAATCAGGATGGAATATGAAAGATCGGACAGAACCATCTTGATCACTTGACTATAGAGATAATATGTACCGATTTGCATGATGTTTGGACAATATTTGTAGGAGTAATATAAAAAAGAACAGTGTTGCAAAAAACTGCCTCCTGGTGGCGCTATAATACGGCAATGTTGTGTTGTTGTTCCTCAACGTAGTGCAAATGTGTGTGCAAAGTTTCACCGCAATCGGATGCTGCGTTCATGATTTGTGGCATTTTGTTCAAAACGGGCCACTCCTGCAAACTTTAGATGTCAATCTTACCCAATCAGGATGGAATATGAAAAATCTAACAGATCTGTCTTGATCACATGACTATAGAGATCATGTGTACTGATTTGCGTGAAATTTGGATAAAATATGAAGGCTTAATATTAAAAAATATATTTTACATAGGTCGGCCTCCTGGTGGCGCTATAAAAGGCAGATGTGAAAAATGCAGGGAAAAGGTTTGTCCTTGGCCTCTAGGGAGTGCACATACAAAGTTTTACACAGATCGGTGCAGTTATAGGTAAAAACACGACTCGGCCTGTTATAGCCACCATGAGGCTGATTTAAAAAATTTCAAGTGGCATTTCTTCCTCTGCATAGTGGGAATGTGCGTGCAAAATTTCACAGAAATTGCACGCTGTGTTCATGATTTGAGGCATTTTGTTCAAAACGGAGCACTCCTGCAAACTTTGGAAGCCAATCAGGATGGAATATGAAAAATCTGAAAGACCCGTTTGGTTTAACGACTATAGAGATACTGTGTACTGATTTGCGGGATTTTTGGACAAAATCTGTAGGAGTACTGTCAAAAAATGTGCGGCCTCCTGGTGGCGCTATAAAAGGCCCATGTGAAAAATTGGGGCAGAGGTTCTGCTCTGGCATCCAGGGAGTGTGTGTGCACAGTTTCGCTGTGATCAAGCCAACGGTGCCGGAGATTAGCTGTACACAGACAGAATGACACACATATGGACACACGGACACACCACACGGACGGACGGACGGACAGGGGGCAAAACATACTCTCTCGCCTTTCAGCCTGACTTATCTAATCTGCAATGTCTGGACTATAGGTCCACCTCTTCCATTGTGATTGCCTGATTTAACTGCATAAACTGGACTTACTGTCACAGGCTGTCACACAAAATAAACGAATAGGCCTATACATGTACTGTAGCCTAACCTTCATCCTAGCATTATCTCATCTCATAAGGAGAAGGCTGCATGTAGAATGGTTTCATCTAGCATTAGAAAATGAAAGTGTTGACGGATAATTGTGGTCTTGCCATCTTGGCTGTTACTGCAATACAGCTCATTTATATCACACACAAAAACAAGCTACAAGTGTCACCATAGGCTTACATCAACATAATGCCTAATGTTAGTCAACTTTTAGCTTGCTAGAAAACTTTAACTACTTGCATGATTTTGTGCAAGACAGGCTAGTTTATATGGCTGCATGCAGATCTGCAGTTCTGCCAATCCAACCGACTTCGAGTCAGTCACCGTACTCCCGTGGTTGAAGTCGTTCGGTCGGGCGGTTCTCGAGATGCATGAAGGACACGTACACACACGAGACCTTAAGGTCAAAATGTATTTTCTCTGCTGAGCAAGCATGCAGGCTCTATTAGATCAGTGGTAAAAATTTCAGCACTTGCACAGGAGACTATAGGGTTCAAATCCGGGGTAGAACAGGAAAGTTACATAGTGCAGCTTTAAGCAAGGGAAAACTATTTTATACAAATGTTGAAACCAAACCTATGCCCTTGGGTACCCCCTACAAACACACACACTAAATAAAGTCTGTCTGTATAAATTGCTATTGAACACAGATCAGTTCAGTGCTGATGCAATTACTGTGATTTAGCATGTTCTCTTGTTACAGAATCTAGAGCAGTGGTTCTCAAATATGTACCTGTCAAGTAGGCCTACCCCCCAAACAGATCCCCATTTGAAACAATTTAGGAAAACCTGTTTGTCAAGTACAGGTGGCGCACCCAGGAAGAGTTGCAGGAAAGCCATTTATCAAGAGCGAGAATTTGCATCCCCAATTTCGCAGAGAACAACGAGACCTTTCACATTGGCCTGTGCAAACTGCACATAGGAGGGTTGATTTAACGACCAAGGTCAGATCCGTCTAGAAGTAACTACCCACAAGCAGGCCCCCAGGAACCTACTATGGCCGACGGAAGGATACCACCGGAATGAAGATACAACTAGACGAAGATAATAAGAGAGCAATTACTTTATGGCACTTCATTGGCTTTCAGGAGCTTGATATCAGACACATTTATTTTTCCAACATCAATTTGGGATTGCTTGCTCATATTGAGTTCTGTCTGGCGTGAGTTTGTGACATGGATGTGTAATGAGGTGTGTGATGGCTGACTCAGTCAGCAGCCACACATTGAGACTATAATGTATGGTAACTCTTCCTTTTGGTTTATATATTTAGTGTTTATTTTCAGTTGTACATTATTAACCAGTTGAAATAACATCATTTATTTAGTTGTTTTTCTGTGAGTTCATTTGCATTTGAGTTGACTGAGTTTTCTTTGAGTTACCAGTTCTGTGGGAAGCTGCTGACAGAAATGGACATGATGGGCTGGCCAAGCGAATGGGAATCAGCTGCTCCATATCTGAAGCTAATGTGGACAATTGGACTGCACCACAGCCTCTCTGCACCATGGGGAGGGGCAGGGGTTATTAGAGTGTGTAAGTGGTAGTCTGTGTCTTTTCCCCCGTTGTGTTAACAGTGGTCTGACCCGTCCCTATATATGTCCACCTCATCTGGCATACAAGTTCAGAGTTCAGTTCCCTTTGAGTTCAGTTGTATTGATTAGTTCTGTTCAGTTATTTAAGTTGATTTGTTTTGGGCACACTTAATTTTTTTTCCTAAAACCATTTATTTGAACCAAAGAAAAATAAAGAAAAAAAGAACAATATTTTAAAACCAACAAAGTTTCCCTGTGTCTCTCCTTCCGACGAACTCGGTCCCTGACAAGGTGGAAGCCTTTCTTTCTCTCTTTTGCATTTAATTCACATAATAACGACATGTATTTGTGTCTTTAATACCTATACCTATTATTGTGGGGGGAGGTGCCAGTCGGGGGCATGTCAAATGCACATCTCTGCCTAGAGTTGGAAGTAGTACTCAGACTTAAATTAAGTATAACTATACCACAGTAAGAATACTTAGTATTCAAGTAAAATCCTGCATTCAAAATCAAAGTACATAGTGATAAAATATACTTAAAGTTGCAAAAGTACTCATTATGCAGAATGCCCATTTCAGAATCATATGTAACATTTTATATTGGCTATAATTATAGATCATTAACCACTTCCTATTTTATACTATTTGAAAATATCCAATCTACAAGCTCACAACGTGTGGGGTATATACAGTAAAAAGTACAACATTTGCCTCTGAGATGTAGTGGAGTAGAAGTATAAAGTATCAAGAAATGTAAATACTCAGGTAAGTTCAAATTACCTTGAAATTGTACTCAAGCACGGTACTTTACACCGCTGCCTATGCCTCTGTTATCAATTAAGGACACTCCTAAAATGGGTATCAATGTATTTAGAACAATATCTCTCCACTTCAGCTCATCATTCCTCAAAAGATTAAGGTTTCACAAAAACACACCATACAATGAAATGTTATAAAACTGGGTTTATTTGTGAAGACTGGGACATTCATTGGCATTCTGCTTGTATAGGCATAATATACAAGGCATAATAGCAGATACATTCTGATGTATTATCTGTAATGGGTCATGGATACTGTACTGTATCTTAAAATAATTCCCATTATATGAACAGTAAAAAACACAATGTAAGCATTCTATAAAATATTATTAGATTGTTCCTAATACTAAATGGGGCAGCTTTGAATTGAATGATTAGCTAATTGGATTATCCTATGTTTTTGTATCCCTTACTGTACACCTCCTTATAGCATGGTAGTACCAATGCACTTCAACAAATAATCATATTTATTTTAGAACAAAACTCTTTGGAAAAAATACATCTCAATGAACAAGATTGCAAATATCTACAATTAAAGACAGGAAGAAGAGGATACATGTGCCATTACACTGCTATAATCTTTTATAGAGGCCCAACTGTGGACTCAAATATTAATAAAAAGACTTACATTCCACTCTCTATTGTACAACATCACAGGTAAAGATGTGACACCTGTTCTAGACATTACTCAGTAAACAGACATTCCTGCGATCTTCATACCAAGGTGGAGAAAATGTAATGGAATTAACGCTTTAAAGAAGTGACGATAACAAAAGAAAGAAAAGAAAAGAAAGGCACACTGAATTCATTGTAAGTGGAAGTAAACAACTATATATCAAATGCATTTACTATGTGAGATGTTAAAACTGTACAGTACTAATATACGTAAAATAGTGTTCAACAAAATAAAAATAATGTTCAATATAATTGAACATAAAAAATAATACATTTATATATATATATATATAGCAGGGGGAGTCCAAGCGGGACACGACGGGGGGGGGGCTTTATGACACACACACACACACACACACACACACACACACACACACACACACACACACTCAATTAAAGCGTTCCTTTGGTGTTCTCTAATGATGTGGAATCCCGTTGAGGCACTGTTTTGGTCCTGGTAAATGTCTGGTATCTTCTTGGGGGGGAAAGGAAAGCAATGCACTGATTACATAGGGATTAATTAAGGGGTGAAACATTGAAGAAAAATGTTGTATTATGTTTCTGCTATATGAGAGCAAAGTGGGCAAAGGTGCTCTGGAAGCCTGTTAGTTTGGTTGTATAGCGTGCTCCTTTTTGAGCTCATCACAACTTCAAGCAGAGTGAGCACAGACGTAGAAGTTCTCCCCAGTGAATTCCTCCCAGTAGTGCAGCTCATCTGTGAAGCTCCAAGAGCAGGCCAGGTCTTTGCAGGTCTTGACTGTGTGGACCACACAGGGACCAGGCAGCTCTGCAAACAGGAGTTCCGCGACACTCACCAGAGTAGCTTTCCTCTGACCCTGGATCAGACGCTGGATGTTGTTCCTGTCCACAGGCTCTGGCGAGGCACTGTAGGATACCATAATATTTAATTTCTCATCGCTTGAAGGCACCTGGAAACGACTTTTTCCTCTTCCACAGTGGAATTCCGTCTCGTTGGAAAACCCTGAAGGCGACCTGTATATGCGAACAGACCAAAACACCCAGTCATACTTCTCCTTCAGCTTCTCTATGATGGCATCAGCCAGCTGTTGGTTGGTTAAGTCAGAATGGTCTCTGACCAAACGACGGGAATCGAGCAAGGACTGTTTGGGAAAGCTAACAATGCAATCCTCAATGACAGTATTCATCTTGGTTTGCACATCCTTCATCTTCTCGCCCCAGGCTTTCAGGAGCTCTTCCACCTCCACCTCATCATACCCTTTTAGAGCAGTGTGGCCCATCAGGGCAATGATACCAATACAGAAGAGCTTCTTTAACCTGAAGCAGAAGTCCTCCATTACACGCCGACTTTTCTCCTCATAGTTAAGAGTGATCTCCAGGACAGATTCACCTGCAAAGTTATCTCCTGTCACTGCGTTGTAGAGGACATGAAGGTTTTTGTCACCACCGGTCTTCTCAAAGTGATCCAGGAATTGCTTTTTCTTGGCTTCACGAAACTTGGGCTTGGCATTGAGAATGTCCATGTACTTCCGGAATTGGTTAGTGATATTCTCCTCCACTGAGAAGCACTGGGCATCCACACCACTTTTCTTGATCTCATCAGAGACCCGCTGAATCTCCTCGGAAACAACATCCAGTCGATCACGCACCTTCTGGAACTGCTCCTTCATGAACACAGCCTCTTTGCTCTCCACATTGTCCAAGCACAACCTTACAATTGGTGCAGCAACGGCAAATATAGGGAAGAGGTCACCGACAATACTGGCTGCTACTTCAGCTCCTTGTTCAAAAACCTCCATCACAGACTCGACCAAGCTCTTCTTCTCTGCAACAAATTTCTGTAGCTGGTCGGCCCCGCTGGGAATCACAGGAAAATCTAATAACACAAACAAATTATGACATTAGAAGCAGATAGACAGAACAAATCAGATTGAAAGTACAATAGTAAACATTTAGATTAGGGATGCAACAGTTAATCAAACTAATCAATTTAATCGATAATACAAAATAATCGATAATCGATTTGAATAAAAGCAAATATAAAGATTGAAATTTCCCTTTTTTAACTTATTTAAATAACAAAAATAGCAGATCTGTGACACGCGATGTGACATTTGTAAGCTTGTAGATCAGCTATTTTTGTGTCACAATGTAGTTAATTAGACTAATAAATTGTGTTTATTATAACAAATCTATTCTATCTATAATCTATAATTTTTTGCGTTGATTCGTTACAACACTTGGAGGGGAGGTTCAAAGTCCCATCCCCTAATTATGAAAAAGTAATTACACCAGTCAGCCTCATGGTGGCGCTATAACAGCCCACTTACGTTTTGGCCTATAACTCCTGAACCGTAGGTCATAGAATCAAAATGTATTTTTCCCTGGATTCCTTGGGTCCTGACGCATCTCACCATATAGGCCACGCCCATTTGCCTATGGGTAAATTTTCCGCCATTTAGAATTTTCTTCAAAACACACTTTTTGCTCCTTTTCCTACAGATGTTATCCAATACTCACAAAAAAACAGTACACATGATCTCTGGACCCATGCGATAAACATATCAAAGCGGAATTTTGATAGTCCATACCGTTCGTCCGTAATAGGCTTCCAAAGTTGGTGGGAGGGGCGTGTTTTACAAATAATGCCAAAAATCACTAACAAAACGTCCAGTCAATCCCAAATTTGAATCACATGACGAGGATCATGTACTCAACAAATCCCCAAAAGCATTTCCACTTTGATCCATAGGGGGCGCCACAAATGCGCAAAATGTAACCGTATGATGCAAAAACAAGATTTCTGGGGTGATCAGTCCTCTCGAAATGAAAAACAAGTAATCTCAGGAGTGACGTGACAATATCATTAGCGGGAGGGGCCGATTTCTTTAGTGGGAGGGGCTTATTCCTTAAAATCAAAACGTATCACAAACACAGGATCTGATCAGCACCAAATTCGAATCGCACGTCGCACGTTCTCCGACGGTAGTCCTCCCAGCGTATTCCTCGCGTCCCGGCGGCCTCGACCCGCGACTACCAAAATTGCGAATATTCTAGTTGTCTTTAGTAAAGCCATATTTTTGTCAATTCTAGTTCTAGTTATTTGGTTACTTTTTAGTTAACTAAAATAACCCTGGTGTGAAGTCGGTTGGATCGGTGGTTCTTTGGAAAGGCAGCTCCATACTTTAAAAATCTGATCCAACCCTACAACCCCTCCTGCTCCCTCAGATCAGCTAACACAGGGAAGCTGTCAGAACCTTTAAAACACCCTGGACAACGCTCCACACGTCCTAGACTCTTTTCTCTTCTCTAAAACACCCTGGACAACGCTCCACACGTCCTAGACTCTTCTCTCTTCTCTAAAACACCCTGGACAACGCTCCACATGTCCTAGACTCTTCTCTCTTCTCTAAAACACCCTGGACAACGCTCCACACGTCCTAGACTCTTCTCTCTTCTCTAAAACACCATGGACAGCGCTCTACACGTCCTATACTCTTCTCTCTTCTCTAAAACACCCTGGACAACGTTCTACACGTCCTAAACTCTTCTCTCTTCTCTAAAACACCCTGGACAACGCTCTACACGTCCTAGACTCTTTTCTCTTCTCTAAAACACCCTGGACAACGCTCAACAGGTCCTAGACTCTTCTCTCTTCTCTAAAACACCATGGACAGCGCTCCACACGTCCTAGACTCTTCTCTCTTCTCTAAAACACCCTGGACAACGCTATACACGTCCTAGACTCTTCTCTCTTCTCTAAAACACCCTGGACAACGCTCTACACGTCCTAGACTCTTTCTCTTCTCTAAAACACCCTGGACAATGCTCCACACGTCCTAGACTCTTCTCTCTTCTCTAAAACACCCTGGACAACGCTCCACACGTCCTAGACTCTTCTCTCTTCTCTAAAACACCCTGGACAACGCTCCACACGTCCTAGACTCTTCTCTCTTCTCTAAAACACCATGGACAACGCTCTATAGTTGACTTATAGGCAATCATGAGAAGATAACTAATTTAGCCTAAGTCTAAGACATATTTATCTGCCTTTATTTATATCTGCATAACTCTACTCTCCTAACACTGCTGATTCGCTCTATTAGAATGCTTGTCAAAACATTGACTTAAAATGGCTTAAGTCATCACTGTAAAGGGATTCTAGGCAACATTAAGCCTACATTAAAAAAATATATATATATATATCTCCCCTCTATCAGCCACTATATAATGATGCTGGGCTGTTTTCCTGCATTGAAACACAGTCCTCTTTCTGAAATCCGTATTTTCCCTACAATTTATGTTTGTCCGGGACGTAAATGGGACGTAAGTGAACACATTTACGTCCCGGACAAACATAAATTGTAGGGAAAATACGGATTTCAGAAAGAGGACTGTGTTTCAATGCAGGAAAACACGCATCCGTGCGCGTCCGTGTCCGGGTGAACTGTTCGAGTGAAACCGAATGGAACCAAGTGCAGCCGACAAAAATGGAACGAGCCGCCATTGTTTTCTGCTGCACTGTTTTTACTTCTTACTTTTGGTTTTAAAACGCTCTCAAACTTCTTTTTTGAGGCACGGAATTTACTTTTAAGATATCGTTTGGATAGAATTTAGTTGTTTAACTTCATATATGTGGTCAATTTATCGTGACAGAGCCTATTTAAAAATAAAAATTCAGAGAACCGGCAGGGGCGGACCGGGCAGGCAGTGACACGCATTGTATCCGAATAAAGCAACCTATTTTCGGCATGACCCGTTTAGAAGTCCCCCCTGCGTCATCCCCTGGTGGTGTCGGGGAAACGAACTGCTGATGAGGAGGGGGGGGGGGGGGGTGGAGGTGTGGTGTTTGACAACAGTTTTTTTCTTTTTCTTATCTCTGAACTTGCCTACAATCCCTTTAAGCAGAAAGTGATTTTGCAATGTAACAAGCATCCTGATTGGCTGAGGACAAAGGCAATAAGGCTCAATGTAGCAGCAGTGTTAGAGAGTAGAGTTAGGCACAAATGTTAATTTGACCAAAGAATGACGTAGGAAATTATGAGGCTAACGTTTTGTTTCTGTGATTTCACACCACTGGACTCCTTTAAATGGTTCAAATCAGATTAAAAATCATTAATAAAATTCCAACATTTAAATGTTATTTTATCCTTTGAAGTCTCACAAATGTGTACGAATGCTACTACAAATTATATTGAGGTTACCGTGTTTTTTCTTTTAAATTAAAGTGATACGTGTTTTGAAAAATAAATAAATGACAATGAAAGAAAAACTAGTCATTTAGTAATACATGTGGATCTTACCAGGCGTCTCACAGAGGTGTTGTGTTAGAGCGTCGTAAAAGGCTGCTCTAACAGATGTTTCTCCAGGGTCTAGCAGTGATGTGTACAGTGTCTTCATTTGGTCCATGCTTGTCTCTGCAGCTTTAATCTCAGCATAGAGCTCAGTATGGACCCTGTCTCCTAGACTGTCTACTATAGACATGACTGTGGAAGGTGGAACGTCTTGAATCAACTGTGTCCTGTGCTGCATCACAAAGTGTTCTGTAAGGAATAGGAAAAGAAGAAGAGTGGTTGAGATAAATGCACCACAGAAAATGAAGCTCCTGCATCTCTACATCCACACATAAGGCAACAACCTACTCACTGGTTACCTCAAGTATTGAACTGTCAGGACAGAAAAGGCTCACCTTTTTCTGCATCTGTTTCAGGCAAGATGTTGTTCGGTCATCATGTGGTGATATGAAATATAACAAAAAGAAAATAAATTTAAGAGGAATTTAATGCTGATATATCATGAACAGTTCATACCTGCTGCTATGTTGATGCACCTTATGTCTAACTGTAGGCTACCTTAACCTTATGCACCTTATGTCTATGACTCTTCTCCCTTCCCTGAAACACCCTGGACAACGCTCCACACTTCCTAGACTCTTCTCCCTTCCCTAAAACACCCTGGACAACGCTCCACCCGTCCTAGACTCTTCTCCCTTCCCTAAAACACCCTGGACAACGCCCCACCCGTCCTAGACTCTTCTCTCTTCTCTCAAACACCCTGGACAACGCTCCACACGTCCTAGACTCTTCTCCCTTCCCTGAAACGCCCTGGACACTGCTCCACAATTCCTAGACTCTTCTCCCTTCCCTAAAACACCCTGGACAACGCTCCACACGTCCTAGACTCTTCTTCCTTCTCTAAAACACCCTGGACAACGCTCCACACGTCCTAGACTCTTCTCCCTTCTCTAAAACACCCTGGACTAACAAAACTACATAATACCATCACAACATCAGCACAACTACACAATAATTGTGTAGTAACCCAAACATGGGCCTGCACTAGTAAACTGTAACGTTTATTCTAAGTGTCTGAATATCAGTTCATTCAATAAACAAAGGACTCACCTGAAGATGCTGCAGTCAGGTTCAATGAATCCATCAATGTTTTCAGCCCTGAAACATGAGAGACAATTTGATAGTATACAATCCTCCTATAATTCTACAAAGCTATGTGCGTCTGTCTGTCTGTGCTGTGTGCACAAAACGGGACGCGGGATAACGCCACGTTTGCAACTACTTTCGTCTGCGCACTTCACCGGGTATGGACTAGTATTAGTAATTTATTAAATCATTGCTTCAACCTCTTTGGGTGGGGTTATGTTAACCCTGAAAATACTTTGAGATCTCCATCTGATTTAAAGTGTGATAGCTCTAAGATCTAAATGCACAAAAGTATTGGCATTCAAATATGCTTACAGTACCAAAGTTAAAGTATTCACACTTTTCAAAAATGTTCACGTTT
This sequence comes from Gymnoscopelus braueri, assembly GCF_963280865.1. NCBI lineage: Eukaryota > Metazoa > Chordata > Actinopteri > Myctophiformes > Myctophidae > Gymnoscopelus > Gymnoscopelus braueri. Next base: position 29,358,216 of record NC_137625.1, read on the forward strand.
TTTCAAAGATATCAGATCTACAAGCTCACACCGAGTTGCATTATGGATCGGCACAATGGTGGTATTGTGGCAATTTTACAGTAACATACAATTGAAAATATCAGATCTACAAGCACACAACAGACTTAGAAACATTCAACAGATCTACAAGCTCAGAATGCATCGCAATGTGACACATTATGATCTTGTAGGTCTGCTATCATTGGTGACTGATAACATTGTACGACAAGGCTTCCCGGGTCCATTTGGTTAAACTAATTAGCTGATTCACTCTGATCAACAGATTATTTCCTCACGTCACTTCTCAGTCTGGAAATCATGCTATGTCCAAGGGGCAGAGCGGGGCGGGAGGGGCACCCAGGAGCCGCGGCTTCTGATTGGTCAGTGGTGCCGGGGCGGTACCAGTGGCATCCAATCTAAAGGTCTGTGGGCGGGGCGGACAGAGCCTTCCAATGTAAAATTCGAGTCATTTGTCTATATGTAATTGATGACGTTTGGAAATACGGCTCAAACAGGATGATAGCCAGACGGAGAAGTGAAGAAAAAAAGTGCTGAACGAGAGCCTCCGTCTGGATTCCAGGCTACTCTCTACTCACTGAGCATATATTAGTGAACAGGCACACAAAAAATGTGCAGTAATATAGAAAATGTAGATGCATCGTATAAGATCAAATAGTTAACAGACAAATATTAATAAAATCTGGAGGCCTACCCTGTATGACAAGACTCTCCCACCAGTTACTCTTCCATTGACATCTCCCTTAATGAGTAATGACTTGTTTCTTTCACCTTGTTTCCTTGCTTCTTCTTGGAACATCTGGTTGGTGTAGTGGCTTCCACCATTCTCCTCCACCATATGTCTGATTTTCTCCAGCAGCTCAGTGACCTGAGAGGGATCCTTAATTTCGTTGTTAAAGACATGATAAAAACCACTATATTTGCTGATTAATTCTTGTAGTTCTGAAGAATCATTCACAAATTCCTTAATTGGACCTTCAAGCTTGTCACCATGAGTGAAGAGTATCATGGTGTATTTATCTGAACTTTGCCCAAATGCTTTCTGAATCTTTGCTACAACGTTCTTCTCCTCATCTGTGTATCTCCCTAGTTTGATCACAGCCAGGAACACATGAGGACCAGGAGCAGCACAAGTAACAGTTTCTGACCTCTTTAATGGTTTCATATTCACTGAACCCAGTGTCAGACAAGCCTGGAGTGTCAGTAACAGAAACCTTTCTACCAGCCACTACACCACTGGCCTTATTACAGCTCAATGTCACAGAATCAGGTGAAAAATATGATAGAAATGCTTCAGGACCCAGGATGGTGTTTCCTGTGGCACTCTTTCCAGCTCCAGTCTTCCCAACCAGCACAATACGAATCTCTTCATCATTTGTTATGAGATCTGAGGAAAGAAAGAAAGAAAGAAAGAAAGAAAGAAAGAAAGAAAGAAAGAAAGAAAGAAAGAAAGAAAGAAAGACATCAATGAAGGCATCCGTAATGTATGAATGTATCATTTGAAGTGTGTTATCATGTTATAGCAACAGATGACACTTTTACAGTTTGGGGCCCTGAACATTTTCAGATCACAAAAACGCCCCCTGGTGGCCATAACCAAGTGATTTATTTAGCATAATTTCTCCTGAACTAAACATGACAACATAAGAGGCCGCCATATTTTCTGTCACTCTATTACTTTGAATGGTGTGCTTGTTCTTGATGTGATTCTACCTCTATTTAATGGTCAAACTATGTGTCGGGACCCCTCGTGGGGTTGCAAGAAAGTGACAGTGTGGTCCAACATTGACAACTGAAAAAGGAAAAATGTGTGTCTTTCCAATGAAGTGTGTTTAATGACATGCCCAAAAGAGGGACACCATTGTGTCAGGTTCTTGACCTCTCTCTCTCCTTCCGGCTGTTTCATCATCACCAGTGATCATAAAACCTATCACTGTCGTGTTGCAATGCACACCCTCCAACCTGCCAGAGAACAGGTGATCTGACAGTGATATCACCCTAAAAACTGTTCTGATATGGAGCGTCGACCATGGCGTTGTGGCATTGCCTGAACCAATCAAATTTACTATTAGATGAATAAATAATAGGAGCAGAAATGTGGAAAGGAATGAAGGTACAGCACGGTGTGCTCTCACACACACACACACACACACACACTCTCTCACACACACACACACACACACACACACACACACACACACACACACACACACACACACACACACACACACACACACACATTCTCCTTTAGATATGTTGTGCATCATGCACACACACTTAAAGTCTTGGTGAAATGTCATTTTATTTTGAAGTTTCAGTGTGAAACTGTATGCCTGTATGTTTCTGAACCAATCAGAAGATCCCATCCTCCTGGACTATGGTAAGACATTTGCCAGATAAGGCTCAGTATGTAGCCTGCATCTCACGCAGAAAGTGTGAAGCATGTTTATGTTACTATGTTGCTTATTACTAGGCCTGTCCCCTGAAAGTCGACGAGTGGATTAGTCAGTCGAGACCCCCTCAGTCGACGCAAATTATTTGATTCGAGCCGTTGATGTTTTTTTTGTCAATTATTTTTATAGTGTCAGCTACTAGTAGGCTATACGGTGCAGAGCTCTGGTGTGTCATGTACTTCTAATTTAGTCCATCTGCTTCCTGTAAGTAGACTTAAGGGCGGATTCAGACTATGGTCCCGGGTGCGCACCCCGGACCACATGGCAGATGTTGTGGTAGTGTGAACGTAGCGAACCGTTCCCCGTAACGCATCACCGTACCGTACCCGAAACCACCTGGGGAGGTAGTCTCGGGTCCGATTGCTGCGGACTGGGGAACGGAACGTTGCAGTGTGAATCCATCCGTACCAAGAGAAGGAAGTGGACTAATCATATATCCTTTTATATTTTTTATAACGACACATTATTTTAGCTGGGTTATACCTTTTCATAGTTCTACTTGAATGTTGACAAGAAATAATAATCCCGCTAGTGTTTGAGTAGCGCGAGCCGTGAAAAATAATAAACAAAAAACACATGTGTAGCGAACGCGTATATAAGGATAAATATACTAAGGATTAGTCTGTGACGTCACTGCTAAAATACCAAGGATGCGTCCGTGACGCCAATATCATATTAACGAGACAACGTTACATTTCGAGGTTTCAAAGACCAGTGCACACACTGCTTTGGTTGTGTATTGTTGATCTGTTGTTATTATAACTCAAGACAACGTCAGGAACACAGTCAAACTTTATTATTCACTCTAGAGTGACTTTTCTTCTGTGAATGACATTCTCTCTCCCAAAGCCCTATAGTCCACAGCGCCCCCATGAGGCACATATTTACCATTACTGTTAAATGAAATGGTCTCGAGTACGGAAGGATTTTGGCCAGTGTACATGCTGGCCAGCTGGGAGAAGCCAATCGTTCTCGGGAACGGTTTGAATCAAACGGACCCAGTCTGAATCCGCCCTAATAAAACCAGTTGACTAATATATACATAAACATATTACGGGAGACTTATTATATATTAATATATATATTAATAGGCCGTTTTGAGTGGAAATACTTCTTCTGTTGCTGTTACGCTACTATGACGCTTTTCAGAAGTAAATAAGAAATCACGTGGATTAAACGGAAGATTTTGGCTAAAGTTCATATTTATGATATGAAAACCATGCTCCTGTGACTTAAACAATGTTCCCCGTTTGGAAGTGTGTTAAACTCGTTGAACCATTCATTAGAGTGGACTGGTTAATTATCTCATGCGGGTTAAAGTAATGCTGTGTTAAAGAGAGACGTCCACACAGCTGTAGCTCTGATAAAAAGTTGACTGTGCAATTATCAGGTACATCTCTGTCTTTTCTATTTACCTTTTTAATTATTTATTATTTTATTGTGTCTTGCACCAGCGACTACTGGATCTGCAACATATAGCTCTTTGATACAGTAGCGTTGTGCTCAGAACTGTATGCATTCCTACACAGGATTGTTGTCAATTAAAATAAGCAGTCTGCCGTCATGTACTGTAGTTCGGATTCATAGCTATGACCAATAAGGTCATAAAGACCTATTTTCAATATAAAAACGACTCGTCGACGAGTTGCATTAAACCCCCAACTCTGAGTCGACTAGATTCGGAGACAGCCCTACTTATTACTAACCTAAAATGTTTTCAGATACATATTTTAGTGTACTGTTCAAGTTTAAAACAAGTAACGCACCGTCTGGCCGTCATCTTGAGTTATAGAAGGGTAGCAGCCCAACAGTGTCTCCCTGATTAAAACCAGGTGTGAGTGGAGGAACGTGAGCTATAGACCCATTAACAGACGACGTCACACTGATAAGAACCAGTATGAGTGCAACCAGTATGCGCGCAATGAAACCCATTCTATCAGGTCTCGCTAGGACGCGCCTCACCAGCCAACACACAAGAGGGGGTTGGGGTGTGCTGAAACCAGCGCACCCCAAAACAACAGGTTGAGAATTGATTACGTGAAACAATCACCTGTGCATCCAGTCTCAATGTTGGTAAACAAATAATTGGTCTATGGGAATCAAACATCATCATCATTTATATTCATAAAGGTCTATCTATGTCATCACGTTTTAAAATTCGACTTTTTAGGGACTGAAAATACACAAAAAGAATTGGCATCTAATGATAGATATGTCCTCATTATGACCGTGGGTATGCTCTAAAAGTGTGAAAAACATGTTTTTCATTTAAATATGAGTCTTCTTAAATAACCACTGTGGTATCATATGTTTGACTGTTATATAGCGTACATAGCCTAAATGAAGTGAGGGTCTCACTCACTGTATACAAAGAGCATGCATCCATGTCCACATAGTATATTTGAGATTTCAAAAACCTAAATAGTTGTTTCCTATGAAGTTGTTTGGTTGATTTGTATTCATATGGTGTCCTAGAACAATTTTGGCTTAGTTGCCCAAAGTTGTCATTGGGGCAATTTGCATAATCCAAGATGGCCACTGAACGGGTTGTGTGTGTAGAATCCATTTCTGATGTTATATTTTAAATTGCAGGTTAATCTCAGTAAAATAGGTTTAGGTCCCCATATGAATGCAAATTTATAAAAAAAAGCAATGGAAAAGATCATTTCTACGTTTTGAACAGATAAAGAAGAAACGTCAAATGGACTAGAACTGAGTCAGAGAACCTAAGAATACAGAGAGAGGAACATCCAGTAGGAATAAATCACCTCAGAATACAGAATGATAATAAAACAGAAGATCTACCTGAATATGTTATAGGCTGGTCTGCTGATGGATTCACCCATGGAGCCATCTCTGAAACACATTAGAGTAAAATCATGTATTAATCTGTAGACTGGAGCTTACAGTATGTGTGGTAACAGTTAATGAATACAGTATTACATTTATAAATACATTAATAAATAAATATTACGTATACTTTATTTTATTTAATCATAGTAAAATAACAGAAACAGATGCAGTGGAACTCAGTACATCATGGATTGTATCTTACCTTCATCATCATGAGTCTGTTTCACATCTAGAGGAGAAAGATTACAGGTTAATACACGTAATGTTAACTCTTACAAACACTATATATAGAATTACTATATGAACACATGTATATAATCAATATATTGACAAAGTATTTGAAGTGTCATTATAGATGCATAGATTGGTGATATATCAAATTTAAAGGTAGGGTAAGTGATTTTCTTTTGGTGTTAAATAGCTCTATATTCTGCTCATTGAGTGTTTGTTCAGTAACAGGAGTCTCCATGTCTATCCAGCTCTTTAATAAATAGAAAATGCATTTTCAGGTCAGGATACCAATTTTATCCAATCAGGAGAGAGAACTCAGACCGGATACAGATTAAACAAGTGAAATTGGAATTGATGACACAAAGCAATGAGCAGACACAATTGGAACTGGAACACTGTAAAAACTTATATAAATATTAAATGGGTAGTCTCTCCTTATTGGCTGACATTTTGTCACCTACCTGAAAATGTATTTAATTTTTATCAAAGAGCTGGAAAGACAGGGAGATCCCTGTTACTGAACAAACACTCTTTAGCAATGATTACTACAAATAAATCAGTTCAAATCAGTTCAAGACTCACCAGGGTGCTTTTTCTTCCAGTATTAATATCCCAGTACTGCTGCCACTAAGATGAGGATGATCACTTTAATAATCCCTCTAATCACTGCTCCAGTCTCTGGGTGAATCATATCCTCTGAAACACAGTTATAACACAACTATAAACATTATATCTCTGTGTGAATCATATCCTCTGAAACACATAGTTATAACACAACTATGTAAACATGATACAAGCAAATCAACAGTGGTGTTAAAATGGTTACAGTCCTGTGTTCCAAAGCTCACAGGTTTGATTCCTGCCTGGTCTCCATTAACATCCATGTGTCCTGCATGCTACACTAACACTCTGCATATGTACGACTACGTTTACATTATTAATACATTCATAAATGCACATGTATTGACAAATAAATAAATTAACTTGTAATGTTTGTTATGAGTCCATTTTAAAAGCAGCTTCACACACATGGATGAAGAGTAGACTTTTTGATGAAATAACAACCAGTTAGCTACTGAGGAACATTATTATCATCAATAAGTCCATTTCTTTCTAAAGCTACTGAGGAACATTATTATCACCAATAAGGCATCCAGCTTGGCTCACCAGTGACATCTGTCTTCTGAACATGGTTACAACACTAGAGGAGCAGCTTCTGGTAACATAGAACTGCCAAACTCACTGTTCTGTGTGTGTGTGTGTGTGTGTGTGTGTGTGTGTGTGTGTGTGTGTGTGTGTGTGTGTGTGTGTGTGTGTGTGTGTGTGTGTGTGTGTGTGTGTGTGTGTGTGTGTGTGTGTGTGTGTGTGTGTGTGTGTGTGCGTGCGTGCGTGCGTGCGTGCGTGCGTGCGTGCGTGCGTGCGTGCGTGCGTGCGTGCGTGTGTGTGTGTGTGTGTGTGACTGGACTGTAGGATTTGATTTTAGAATGTTAATTTGTCTTTTTGTATTCATTTTTGTTCAGTTTTGTTTTTACTTTAATGTGTATTTTTAGTTGTACATCTGTAATGTATTTGCTTTGTTCAGGACCTCAGGAAGAATAGAGGCTCATTCATGTGTCTCTAATGGGGATCCTTTAATAAACATAAACATAAACATTACCTGAGCTGTCATACTGTGTCTCAACAGTGTAGTTGAAGCGTGGCAGGTGAACTCTGCAGGTCACGTTCTTTGCTCCCCTCACTGTCACACTCCTCTGGACGATGTAAAAGTGTTGAGAAGTGTTCTCTTTCACTGAGGGTTCAGCAGAGAGGAGGGCTCCATCACCGTCCAGCCAAGACATCTCAGGTTGTGGATACCAGCACCCAGAGTCACATGTCAAAGATAAACCACCGTCTGTTGGTCCATTTGAAGAGATCACTGGCTGAGACACATTCCCTGCAAAAACATAAACATATAAATATGATAATTAACAATATATCCATCCATCTACAATGCTGACAATATTTACACATCTAGAATCTAAAGCTATGGATGCTACAACAAGAGAGAACATTTAAAACATTCTTTACAGACACAGCTCGAGTTCTACTGTAATTACATTGATTAATTGATTGATTGATTGAATACTTAATTAACAACAGTGTTTCCCCTAAATGCATGTAACAGCGGTAGGTGAAGCTACAAGGTTCCCTAATTTTTATATACATTATTATTATTATTATTTATAAATGATGTCTCATGTCTTTATAAACTAAAGTTATATTATTTGTGCTATCAGTAGGCATACGGACGCTTCACGTCTTTGGTTGAGATCAAAGGTGACACCTAGGTTTTTAACGGAAGATTAAGATTGGGAAATAGTGTGTCTGTCTGTCTGTCTGTCTGTCTGTCTGTCTGTCTGTCTGTCTGTCTGTCTGTCTGTCTGTCTGTCTGTCTGTCTGCCTGCCTGCCTGCCTGCCTGCCTGCCTGCCTGCCTGCCTGCCTGCCTGTCTGTCTGTCTGTCTGGCTGGCTGTCTGGCTGCCTGCCTGCCTGCCTGCCTGCCAGCCTGCCTGCCTGCCTGCCTGCCTGCCTGCCTGCCTGCCTGCCTGCCTGCCTGTCTGCCTGCCTGCCTGTCTGTCTGTCTGTCTGTCTGTCTGTCTGTCTGTCTGTCTGTCTGTCTGTCTGTCTGTCTGTCTGTCGCCCATAGAGGAAGGCAGAGATAAAGTGATGCTATGAGTGATAGAGGTATTTAAGGTTTTTCTTAACAGGCAGGTAGCAATCTTTGGGTCCTCATAACACCACACAGGTTACAGTGTTGTGAGAGGGAGGTTTATTATTGGTTGTTTCCTTGCTCTATGGAGTGCAGTGTTGTCTTGACTTTGATGTGAAGTGTACAATGTTGTGTTGAAGTGTGACTCAGGCCAGTTGGATCTTTGGTCACAGCATCACTATGACAATAAAACTTACCAACAAGGAGCTGGATCAAAGTGAAGTTCTTCAGTTGTGGAGCAAAACATCTGTACTTTCCCTCATCCGAGAGCTTCACCCTGGACAGTTTCAGTGAGATGTTACCATTAGGAAGCTCCTCAGGAAACAGAGACGTTCTATCTTTGTACAACAGGTTCAGTTCTTGGTCATGTTTGTAATGTCCATCTTGGAGGAGATTAATGAGTTCTGGGACTTCTGGCTTCAGGTCAGGTCTGGACCACTCCACTGTCTTCCTGGCCATGTTGACTGGTGGTTCGATACGACATGGAAGGATCACCTCATCTCCCACTTTGACCAGGATGTCCTGAGAAGACCCAATCACCTGATGTTGTCCTTAAAACAAAACAAATGAAGCATGGAGTTAATTCATGATGCACACTGGACTCATACTGTAATTAATCTCTCAAGTCAGATTCAGAGCTCTGCAGCGGAATCTGTCGGGAGCTCCTGTTACAACGTGTATAGTTAGGAATGTTAGGAATGTAAAAAAGACACGTGACCTCACTAACCCCCCCCCCCCCCCCCCCCACACACACACACACACACACACACACACACACACACACACACACACACACACACTTTTTTCTTTTTTTCTTGTACATATTTCTTATTTCTCATACCAGTAACCTGTAAGCTGATTGTATGACGTTCTGTAGGCTATAGCAGTGTAAATCTGTCTGTATCATGTCATCATGATTTGTGTGCGTGGGAAGTCATTTTAAACAAGCTCAGTGCTTTTATGACTTATCCAGTTTAGTAGACCTTGTATAATAATAATTTGTACTTCCATGTACTGTTTCTCATGTCTTACTAAATAAAGTACATCAATCAATCAATGTATGTTATATCCTCTTTGAGTTGAGGGAGGAAGCATATCTATTGATTTCACTGCATTTAATTTTGTTTACTTTTCAACATCAGAAACACATCCATTTCATAAGAAAACAACAAGAACAAAAGAAAAGAAAACGTGAACACGTTCCAAAACTTTTTTCTCCCTCAATAAAGACGACAAACAGGGGGATTTCAGCATAACGTATATGCTGAAATCCCCTAGCCTGGTAAAGCCCCTCCCTCCGGAAAATCTCATTTCCATTTGATTTGAAACTAGAAAAAGTGCTCCTCGGAGCACAGGTCTCCGCCAGGTCAGGTAGGTTATCGTGGCCTCCTGGTGGCGCTATAATAGGCCAATGTGAAAAGGGGTGCCATTTCTTCTTAGGCCTTCCATTCATGATTTGACACTGCATTCATGATTTGAGGCATTTTGTTCCAAAAATGTGTTTTGCTAAATTAGACCTGCTGGTGGCGCTATAACAGGCCCATCTGAAAAGGGTGGCATTTCTTCCTCGGCCTAGTGGGAATGTGCATGCACAATTTCACGGAAATCGCATGCTGCGTTGATGATTTGAGGCATTTTGTTCAAAACGAACCATTCCTGCAAACTTTGGAAGCCAATCTTAGCCAATCAGGATGGAATATGGAAAATCGGACAGATCCATGTTGATCACATGACTATAGAGATACTGTGTACCGATTTGCGTGATGTTTGGATAAAATCTGTAAGAGTAATATAAAAAAATGAGTTTGCACAAATCGGCCTCCTGGTGGCGCTATAACAGGCCCATGTGAAAAATTTGGGGCAGAGGTTCTGAATTGGCATCCAGGGAGTTTGTGTGCACAGTTTCGCAGCGAGCGGGCCAACGGTGCCGGAGATTAGCTGTTCACAGACAGATGGACACACGGACGGACGGACACACGGACGGACGGAAAGGGTGCAAAACATACGCCATGCCTTTCGGCCTGGCGGAGACAATTACAAATGAGATTTCCGGAGGGAGGGTTTACCACTACAAATCCCCCTGTCTGTCCATAACTCTGTAAATAGTATAGTGATCCTCGCAATAAATCCGTCCTATTAAAGTGTTAACATTACCTGTGACAGATGTGTTGAAACAGCTGCTCCACATTAGCAACATGTAGAAATAAATACATGGTTTTACTGTTAAAACACTGACTTTTAAAGATAAATGTGAGACGGAGTGAAGCTCCATCTTTTGCTGCTCCTTCACAAAGGATAGAGCCTTTTTACTTTCGGTTGCATCTGTCTATTCACCAGGGAATGGGACGTTCTATAGTATCTCTATGGCTACAGCTCCCACTAGCCCTTTGGTTTGGACATCGACATTCGCTGCACTGTGATTGGCCACCATTGTACCCCCCCCACCCATTGTACCCCCCCAACCCTGCGCTGTGATTGGCCACCATTGTACCCCCCTAACCCTGCACCGTGATTGGCCAATCACAGTCTATTCAGGACTGTGATTGGCTAGTGAAACATGACACATGTGCATAGCCCTGTAAATAGGACTATGCACTAAAATAAATAACACATTTATGGGTTTTTTAAAGTTTTTTTTAACTTAAAAAAAACACATTTATGTTTTTTTTTAAAGTTAGGGGTGTACAATGGCTGGTCCACAATATTACTTTTCTTTAAGTGAACTTCCAAGTGGGCGGTGTGGTCACATGACCACTGTGACCACACCGCCCACTTCACACTGGGTGTGATTTTTATTGTTCAGTAAATTATATTTGGACTGGTTAAATTGGGGTTTGAAACAGGGACCTAGGGCCCCATTCACGGCCCAAATTGCTATTCACACTAATTATTGATTTAGGACTAGGCAAGAGGCGTTTCCCCGCAAACTTTGCTATTCTGTGGCACCCCCCTCACCCGCCAAACACCTGAGCTACCCCTTACATTATGCATAGGTGTGGTTTGGGCGTTACAATGATAAAACCAATCACCGTGCCAGAAGCCATTGCCTTTAAGAGAAGACTGTGCTAGCCGTCATCCCCGATCCAATATATGCTCTCCTATCTCCTTGTCTGCACTGTTGCGTGGTCTGAATATTATAAGCCACATTGGGCTTTTTTTCCCTTTTTTTTTTATCTTCTTTTTTTTTAAATCCAAATATAGTTTTTTTTATTAATTTGTAGCCTATTGTGTTCACAATAAGCAACTTGTCATATTAGTCAGATCCGGAATAGTATATGAAAGCCATTTAAAATATTTATACTATTGGTACACACCGGCTGCTCCCAAATAATTAATTACATCATGTTGCGACAACGCTCTTACGTGGTACACAGACATACAGTAGCACATGGGTTTAATAAATTGGCCAGTTTTAGGAAAGGTCTATGTACTCACGTTGGCTGTTATTGTTCTATTTCCACCATTCTAATGGATTGGTGTGTAAACATCTCTGAAGTAGCTCCCTTTAGTTTCCTCTGAAGTGACGCAGTTAACTTTGTAATATTGTCCCCGTTATCTTTCATAATCCACCTTTGTTCAATAATCCCGAACAGAGCTACACTTTAAGTTTACATCAATCATAGCCTCTCAAACCCAGATACATTGCTGCGACGTGTAATGTGCGTCGCCTAACCACCCAAAATAACAGATACAATATACAAGCTATCAACGCGCTGCGTCATGGCGTGTCAACAGCTTACAGATCTGTTATTTTGGGCAGCATAAACAACTAGAAAGTACTGTTCCTGAAGAAACAGTGTGGGATCGCTAAGAATGTTGATGGTATTGAGTATTGATAGTGTTAGTAGAGTTAAAGGTTTGAAAGGTTTAAAGTTCTAAAAGTTTGAAAGGTTTGAAAGGTTTGAAAGGTTCTAAAGTTTTGAAAGATGTGAAAAGTTGTAAAGGTTCTAAAGGTTTGAAAGGGTTGAAAGGTTTGAAATGTTTGAAATGTTTGAAATGTTTAGGCATGTTTTAGGTCCTTAAATGTTTTAGGTCCTTAATCGGGACGATTATCCTATCGTCATCGTCGTCTTGGCAACATAAAGGTTTGAAAGGTTTAAGAGGTTCTAAAGGTTTGAAAGGTTCTAAAGGTTTGAAAGATGTGAAAGGTTTTAAAGCTTCTAGAGGTTTGAAATGTTTGAAATGTTTGAAATGTTTGAAATGTTTGAAATGTTTGAAATGTTTGAAATGTTTGAAATGTTTGAAATGTTTGAAATGTTCTAAAGGTTTGAAAGGTTTAAGAGGTTCTAAAGGTTTAAGAGGTTCTAAAGGTTTGAAAGGTTCTAAAGGTTTGAAAGATGTAAAAGGTTTTAAAGATGTAAAAGGTTTTAAAGCAGTAAAAGGTTTTAAAGGTTCTAAAGGTTCTAAAGATTCTAACGGTTTGAAAGGTTTGAAAAGTTCTAAAGGTCTAAAGGTTTGAAAGATGTGAAAGGTTTGAAAGGTTTGAAAGGTTTGAAAGGTTTGAAAGGTTTAAAAGTACAAATTATTTCAAAAAATTCAAATGGTAGCCGATATGTCCTAAGTAGGCCGAACGTTATAGAGTTGGAACGGAGTTTCTAGCTAAAAGTATGAATTTCCCCATTGAAATAAATGGGATTTTTTAGCAGTAAAAAGTGAAATATCTCTAAAAGTACAAATTATTTCAAAGATTCAAATGGTAGCCAATATGTCCTGAGTATGCTGAACGTTATAGAGTTGGAACGGAGTTTCTAGCTAAAAGTATGAATTTCCCCATTGAAATGAATAGGATTTTTTTTGCAGTAAAAAGTGAAATATCTCTAAAAGTACAAATTATTTCAAAAATTCAAATGGTAGCCGATATGTCCTAAGTAGGCCGAACGTTGTAGAGTTGGAACGGAGTTTGTAGCTAAAAGTATGAAGGACTAGGGGCCAAAAAACGGGCGGAATATGGTATATAATAAATAGTGAAGATAACATTAGTGTGATCGCTTTAGCGATCCCACAATGAGGCGCGATCGAGCGGCGCATGAGGCGTGCGCGCGCCACGGAGTAGCCTATACAACACTAAACCAAAAACATTACATTACGTGGTCAACAACATACTAGACATGTAACTTGCTTGGAGATTTTAATGCAGTGGTTCTCAACCTGTGGGTCGAGACCACCACAACAGAGCTCACAACGCCAGTTATTGTGAGCTTGTAGATCTGCTATTTTCACAATATTTATCTGTGGAACCGAGTCAAACAAAATGGGGGGGTCCCCATTTCAAATTATGGTTATTTTGGGGGGTCGATGGCCTGAAAAGATTGAGAACCCCAGCTTTAATGCAGTAAACATGAACGTAGCGTTTACGTGGGGAATATAATAATACTGTAATATATAATATATAATATAATATTCACCCGCAGCTGGGTTTAACGAGACAGCAGCCAAAATGAAAATGCGACGTTTCCGTGCTCTCACAGATGATCCTTATAAAAAACGTAAGTGCTTAAGATTTTAGCCCAAACCCAACGGGACCCGACCCGGCCCGTCGGCACCGGCCAAATAAATTCATATATTAATTAATTTGTAGCGTATTGTGTTCACAATAAGCAACTTGTCATATTAGTCAGATCCCCAAGAGTATATGAAAGCCATTTAAAATATTTATACTATTCTTACACAGCTGCTACGTAGCTAATTAATCACCAGCGCAGCGCAAAAGTAGGTCAAATCAATCAGCTGTCTGTCAGTTGTCACGGCAGCAGCAAAGCCCCCTTTAAAGTTTAAACCATAACATGACATATAGAATGGATCTTCAGACAAACTATTGCGATTGAAAAGCTTTCTTCATGTCTTCCTCACCTCAAAGTAAACTTGGATTATTTCTTCAAATGACAAGAGCACAGGCAGCTGGCAGTAGGTAACATTGGATGTGATTTCTCCATCGCAACTCTTTCCCGTCAAACAAAGTAATCCAAACTATTTTGTACTGCTTATTTTGCTTGTTAAAAGCATGATTTTATTAAGACATGACAGCAATATGGAAAAAACGAAAATATCTCAATTTACAATATATTTCATAGAATAACCGAAAATATTTTTTTAAATGGTTATAGGGGCAGTGTATATATTTATATAGCCTATTTGCTCCAAGCTGTTTTTTAAATAAAATATAGACTGTTGGAATAGGGTAGAATGACTGGCTGGGCTGGGCCTAATTTGTCAATTATTAGTCGAGCCAGGCTGAAATATTTAGGGGATATGAAAGCTCTAGTTTGAAGTGCTCATGTGGCCTTATAGTCGCTTCTTTTTGTTTTCATAGACCTGCGGTTGCTTATTTCTCGCCAAGGCTGGCAACACGGCTCATGGCGCAACATGCGCTCTGGCCATTTAACATGGGGCCGATGTTTCGTTTCTAAGTCTAAGATTGCCTTTCAGTAAAACCACATTTGATAGACATAAATATCACCTACATATTACTGATTCGAGAGAATTTTATATTTTTGTAATCAGTTAATTATTTCCTGCATAATCAATGAATAAAACTGACGTGTAAAGTGGAGTATTGCATTGCAGATGCACAACTTGTCTTATTTAAATAGCCTATCATCTTACATAAATACAATTGACACAAGGAATTGACACCCTTCCTTCTGCTGATTATAGTAAAATCAGAATCACAGAGATTTGTTGACAATAATAGCCTAGTAGAGAGAGGTGCGCACAAAGCCATTGCAGTGTCTGTGTGCACTTGGCGGGTGCTTTTAGAACCCACTGTCCCCCCTCCCAAAGCCGTACCCATGTGTTTGTGCAGAATGGCAATGTGGGGGATATAGCAACAACACGCCCACAGGCACGCCTCCACGCGCAAATAACGGTGTCGGCATAATGGGTGACGGGTAGAGCAGGTGCTACAATAACATTTTGGGACAGGGCAGCTCCATTATCCGTATTTAACAGGTTTAGGGTAGGGTTTAAGCTGGAGGAGCTGGTGGGGAATAGCGTGGCTACAGACTGGCAGGTAGACAGTGTACTGACTGAGCCATTGGATAGACAGAATTGTATTTCATGTGTGGTAAGTTATCATACAGCATGGATTGCTTATTATATATATACAAGCTCATAACGCGTCACATTGTAGATCGGCTGTATGTGGTTACTGTAGGTGTTGTATTAATAATTAAATCTGCAAAGTAACAATAACTAAGGCTGTCATATGCTGTAATTGTAGTAGAGTAGAAGTGACAAAAATGGAAAGTAAAGTAAAAGTACCTCAAAATTGTACTGTGCATTGTAAGCATTTGTATTGGTACTTAAGTAAATGTACATAGTTACTTTTCAGCACCATTGAGGAGCCAATGACTGACAGGCTAGGTATCACCAGGTGCACTGATTGCTAGAGTGCAGAGGGACATGGGTTGATATTAATGGTCTTAACTCAAAATGTATAACACACAGCTTAGATTTTTTTACTTAAATCCGACAGTGAAAAAACATCTGTAGTGTAAAAGTTGCACGTTCATACAATGTGAATGTATATTGTTTCTTGTGACTGGGTAGCTCAGTTGGAAAAGCTCTTGGCTCTCAACCGTGTTGTATATTTCATAACATAACATACAAATCTAAAGCCATATGTTAGAATACTAGGATTACAAGTCTACTTCACAAGTACAGACAGGAGAGTTGATTTAGACAGAGAGGTGACTGTTGGCCCTGACCTGGGTGGGGGGTACAATTAGCATTCTCTTTGTTTTACCTGGGAGGCAGAAGGTCTAGGTCTGTGTCTCCATCCCCCCCTTCCTGGCCCATACAGTTGCAAATCGAATCAGGGACTCAAAGTGTGATCTATTGTTTGTCTAGGTGGGGTCTCACCTTTCAGGGCTGACACACCCACACATGTACCTCCTCTTGTTCTAAATGTGGTCACTGCTATAAAGATAGACTGAAATGTAACTAACTGTGTGTGCCACTCCAAGCCGTGAGGCTGTGGAGTTGGCTGAGGGACCATTGGGGTCCAAAGAACTCTGTTTGTGCTATGAAATAAATCGGAAGCAAGTAACCTCACTGACTGGAGTGATGCCTCAATCCATTCTTCAACCATTCATACACACCTCTGGAACATCAAACTAACTACAATATGGCGTTGTTGGCAACTAAAAGTGCATTAGAACCTAGTTTACCAACCTAGTTTACCAAAACCTAGTGAAGTCAGTGGTTCAGATACCACAATAGTGATCAGTGAATGTTATTCATGCCCCACTCAGCCTGTAGTAAACCTCTATGATGATGCTAACGCGCTAGCATGGTCCTTCCTTGAATTGCTACATAATACATAAGTTAAATATATTTAGAATAATATGAAATATAAAATCGGGTCTTATAGGGTCTGATTGGAGCATAATAGTGATCAGTGATTAAGTTAAAGACGGGGTGCCGTGCTTTTCAGTGATCCCCCCCCCCCTAAAACATAATCATCAGGTATTATGGTTATAAAAGGAGGAAGATTTTCTTCAAAAAAGTGTACAGAAATGGTTAAAATTATGTTTTTATGTGGACATGCCTCCAGTTCATTAAGTATACCTGGTTCTCACCTTAGCACCTCCTCCACCACCTTAGCACCACCCACCTGTCCTAGTCCCTCCTCCTCCTCATGCCCACACCTGTTGTGTTATGATAATGAGGGGGAGGGTATGTTTTTACTATGTCACTAAAGCGTTGTTTCTCTATTGGCACGTTTGACCCTCAAGGTTTCAGCCTCCAGGTAGAAACTCAAAACAGTCAGAGAAGACACCATAAAAACACCACCAGGGGGCTTAATGAAGTTCTATCAACCTCATAGACACTCAACCATGGCACCACCTCTTTAATCATGCCTCACTTAGCCTGTAAACCTCTATGATGACGCCAACGTGCTAGCATTGTTAGCCTGGTTCTTCCTTACATAATAAATAAGCTAAATATATTTAAAATATTATGAGATATAAAATCGGGTCTTATAGGGTCTAATTGGAGCATAATAGTGATCAGTGATTATGTTATTCATGCCTCACTCAGCCTGTAAACCCCTGTTAATATGATGATTACCTGTAGCTCTGCTGCAGTGTGTGATGTCCTCTAGCTGCATTGATCCCACTGGGTCAGGCAATGAGTGACAGAGATGTCAAAAATCCAGGCCAAATGCCATCAAAACAGCACCAATACCATTGCGGGGGTCTGTAATGAATTAAACAGTATTAACTGTCCCTGTCCATCTAAATGGAAAGAAAGATGGCTGCCGTTCACAACAAGAGAGCAAGGAGGGAGGGGGTGGGGATATACTGTGTGTGTAAATGCTCCCCAATCAGGAGTAAAGTCCCCACCCCCAGGCCGATTTGGCGAGGTGAGTGTATCGGCCGGGCTCTCCAAGCAATCCCGGCCAATCCTCGCCGGGGGCCCGGCTGCACCCCGAGTGTATCGTGTTACCTGTAAGACTGTCTTCTGCGAGCACGGGCCAATCGTGTTCACATAGACACTCGGCAAAGCTGATTGCACCACGGTGGTTTTGAACCCACAACCTCCGTGGTGGTGGGCAGGGACCTTACCATTGCGCCACCTGAGCGCCCTTACCCAGTCATTTTAACCACACTAGTGCTTGCGTCCAACACCATGCATGCTTTTTGAGCTGATGCAGTGGCACACATCATCCCTGCCAATGTCACATTCTGCCTCTTTGGCCTATAATGCAAAATCACAAAAGTAGGCTAGAGCTGATATACTGCGCTGTGGATGAGCAACGTTACACAACCCTGAGTAGGCCTGGCGGAGATCTGCCCTCTGGGGCGCGACCCTTTCTAGTTGGAAGCTGCATTTACTGTGGTTTGTGTGGAGTTTCCCATTTCAGAAGCACATGAAGTGACGCATGTTAGTTTCCAGTCAACAAGAAAGGTGTGAATGTACAGAGAAACCACCTGATGACGAGATGAGTAAAAAGCCAGCTCTGCTCTTAGACCACTTGCATGCTGTGTTCATGATTTGAGGCATTTTGTTCAAAACGGAGCAGTCCTGCAAACTTTGGAAGCCATTTTTAGCCAATCAGGATGGAATATGGAAAATCTGAAAGACCCATTTTGTTTAATGACTATAGAGATACTGTGTACCGATTTGCAGGATTTTTGGACAAAATCTGTAGGAGTACTGTCAAAAAATATGTTTTGCACAAATCGGCCTCCTGGTGGCGCTATAAAAGACCCATGTGAAAAAATTTAGGCAGAGGTTCTTCTGTGGCATCTGTGTGCACAGTTTCACTGCGAGCAAGCCAACGGTGCCGGAGATTAGCTGTACACAGACAGAATGACACACGGACGGACACACGGACGGACGGACGGACGGACGGACGGACGGACAGACGGACAGACGGACGACAGACAGACAGACAGGGGGCAAAACATACTCTCTCGCCATGCCTTTCGGCCTGGCGGAGACAATGAAGCAGCACACAGAGAAAAACTCAATGGCGCCCTCTGTAAGAGAGAGAAGGCTAGGAATAAGGTGGATATAGTGAAGTGTAAAGGGCCATGACACCCCAGGATGATTTTGTAGTTTGTTTTCCTGTTCAGGTTAAAAGCTGCAGCAGATTAAAAACATGGCAGACTAGTAAGCGACACAGCTGCACCAAACATATTAATAATGAGTGTTACATTTTCATAGGTGAGTTCAGAGCCAATAAGGGCCAATGAGCAAGCATGATAGACAGTATTATTAATGATCAATGCTTATTATCAAGCGCTGAAGTAACTTAACATGCACCATTTAATCCCCATGCAGAGATTCAGCAGCAACAGCAGCCGGCTACTGCTAAGAGCAAGTGTCACTTCAGTGCTGTGTCCCCCAACCTGCACATTTTAAATGACAAGCGCCAAGGCCTAAAACAACAACCCTGCAACCAAACCCCATGATGAAGATAAACCAACACACTTCTCAAGGTGTGAAGATCACAAGATAAATCCTTCTCTTTCTGGGAACCATTTTCTGCTTAACTGAAGAAGAGAGAAAAAAATAAAGAAAAAGCATGTAACGCAGCAGAGATGACTGTCAAAACATCCTGTGGTTTATGAGTTTTCGGGTAAACAATTTGTTTCAAAATAACCTTTTTTAGACAAACACTAAACTTAAAAGTCTAAAGTCTAAAAACCCAGAGAGGCATAAGCTGGTGGTTCTCAAAGTGGGGTACGGGGACAGCCAGGGGTCCTTGAGGGGGTTCCAGGGGGTCCCCAGATGTGATAGTTAGGAACCAAATGGACCCTTATGGGGATGTAACTCTGAGAGTGTACAAATGGAACCAAATTGGTTCCATATTCCATTTGTACACTCTCAGATTTATGGTGGTCTGTGGTCTAATGCAGGGGTTCTCATAGTGGAGTCCGGGGATCCCCAGGGGTCCTTGAGTGGTTTTATCCAGCAAAAATGTGTTCATATATCAAAATCAGTTTAACCCTATATCGCCTATTTGAAAAAAATCATGAAATATTTTGATTATTATTATTTTATTTTTTTTACATTTTTGACACCACAAACCGTTTTCCTTGACATGAAACGGTTTGAGAAGCACTGGTCTGTAACCACAGACCACATCCACCTGCACCAACACACCAACACAGCTTCACAGGAACATAAACATAAACTAAAATAGACTGAGGTACTCTCACATGGTTTGACTTAGTTTAATTTACAGTATTTCATGTTTTTTAAACTTTCATTTCAAGTTTAAAGAACCAAGCTGTGAATTTGAGTGTATTTATTCTCTTTATAACTCAAAGCACATTAATCATTGGTGATTGGGCTTCAATGATTTGTGTACACCGAGGAACTTGAACTGACCCTTTCCACTGCATCTCCATCAATGAAGATAGGCGCATGCTCTCTCCTCGGCCTTCTGAAGTCCACCATCAGCTCCTTGGTCTTGTTGACGTTGAGGGCCAGGCTGTTCTCCTGGCATCAGAGAGCCTGTAAACTGATCTCACATCTGTGGTCAGACTCATCATTTTGGCGATCTGGCCTTTCACTGTCATGTCATCAGCATACTTGATGATGACATTGGAGCTGTGTGTGGCTATATGGTACAGTATGAATAAAGAAAGGAAGGCTAAAAAGTACGAAAAACCCATAAAACAACGTAACGAGCACAGTCATAAAATACAGTAATATGTACAGTAGTCTAAAGGACAATTTATACTCAAGTGTCAAACGCTGCGTTGTTGCTCAAAGAATACATTGGCTTTAACTGTCACAGGTCAAATCTCTCGTTGTTACCACAGTGACATTATAATCTAATGATTAGATAATTAAAGTAGGAACCCAGACAGTAAGAAAGTACCTTGTAACATCAAATAGTATCTGAGGATGAACAGACTGGCTCACTATTACATTGTAGACACATTCTAGAAATGAATTTATCTACACAGTCAAATCCTCAATTCTAGAAATGAATGTATCTACACAGTCAAATCCTCAATGCTAATTGAACTCAGAGAGGGTTAATTGTGGGCGGCCCTCCAGCAGTGTACCTTATAAACCGTAGATATAGAAACGTAGATACCTCATTGGCTGCTGCAGTTCATTGGAGCGATCTGTTCCGCGGTCGCCATATTGGAAGTGGCAGCCGAGCCTTCTAATGCATTTATGTCCACTGAAGCAGACGGTCTTTTCCACTATAAATAAGTGAAATAATAAAAATCCCTGGAAGATAACTATTTTGCACAACTTTTGCCCTGTTGCCACTCTTTAATTTATAGTTTGGTGATGTGGTGAAGCCTCAATTTGGAAAATTAAGACACAACTAATGACAAAAACATAAAATGATGGCTGTTGAAGACATCTTCGTTCTGAACCAATCTCTTTCCAAGCTGCACACAAACGTTTGTTTGTACTACAGCCCCAAGCTGCACACAAACTGACCATGTCTCTGATGCCCTGTTTAGACTGCATACACATTTATTTCACAAATCCGGTTGTGGAGTTTGGCAAGTTCCAACTAACTAACTAGCTGCTGCGTTGCCTCTTGCCATCCCCAATATGGCGCCCGCAGATACATTCTTCTGCCTACACATACGTCATGTCCTAGTATGAGCGAATAGGGGAAGGGAATCAACGTCACGTGATGCCTTTGTTTGGCCCGGCAAAAACTTGGATGTGTCTCAAAGAATATGATTATTGGCGTTTAGAATATTTGGCGGTCCCGTTTTCATTTTTCACAAGATCGGTGGTTGTTGCAATGACCTGCACTACTATACTTCACTATATGTTGAGCTATGACGAAATAAACCCATAAAATGTAACAATGTGTTAGTTCCGTAGTTCAATTTCAATGTCGAAAGCTGTGTTGTTTCACCCGAAAAAGTAATGGCGGATTTGGCCACGCCCCGAAATACCCGTATGTTGTCTCAAAGAATACTCCCCTGAGTCGGAGGAGGCGTCTACCTTTTTATATCTATGTTATAAACCACTGTGATGACTCTGTGTGTGTGTCAGTCTAGTCTGGAGCTACAGTGACAATGTGGTTTCTGCAGCTGCTGCTGCTGCTCTGCATAGCAGCCACCAGCCCTGTGACCTCAGAAGGCAAGTGACAAGTTGTTATTTAAACTTTTAAAATGTTCCGTTTGTGAACAATACTGTGTAATCATCTGTTGTTGAATCTTGAAATGATTGGGCATGAAAACAAAATGTTTGCATCATCTGTGGATCATGTGGCCCAATCTGACAAAGGCTAAGTCTTTTAAAATGTTTGGTTTAAAAAAATAAATACAAATGTTTAACTTCATAGTAAGTAGAAAATCATAGCTATGAAATGAAACATTGGTTGTGCAGTCTCAGCCACCAGTTTTAGAAACACAGCTTATGGAATCAAACTGTAGTTTTGTGGAAACAGCCTTGGAAGGTTTCTGTCACCTCTCAGACCACACATCCCACAATGCATAGCATCTGATGGGTGGGGGGGGGGGGGCTGTACGGAGTATTCACATGATGCAATAATAGATTCAATCTGTAGTGAGAGTTACATCAACTACTTACATGTACTGTGACCCTCGCCACAGATACTGTAACTGATGATACTGTGACTGAAAAATGATTATAACAAGGATTCTAGATTACAATCTAGTCTAGAATCAGGGTTGCCAACAGTCCCGTATTAGCCGGGACGCCCCGTATTTTGACCAAAAGAGGCGCATCCCGTACGGGACGTCATTGTCCCGGGTAAACAACCTGACAAGTGACAATATTTCGTTGTTTGTGCGTGCTCCAGGCAGTGCATATGTCTGGCTGCCTGTGTGTGTGTGCTGAATAAGAAGGGCGTGTGTGTGTGTGTGTGTGTGTGTGTGTGTGTGTGTGTGTGTGTGTGTGTGTGTGTGTGTGTGTGTGTGTGTGTGTGTCTGTGTGTGTGTGTGTGTGTGTGTGTGTGTGTGTGTGTGTGTGTGTGTGTGTGTGTGTGTGTGTGTGTGTGTGTGTGTGCTAATGTTGTGCTGACACAATGTCAGTATTTTCTGATGACATCATGGATCCTTGTATCTCCATATTTAATAGTTTGGTCATAATGTCTACAGTGTGCGAGCGTTTCATTATTATTTCAATAATAATGTTTCAATTTTCCTGTGGAGAATGAATTCCTAACTGTTACTGACTTGCATCGTTCCCCACGTTTATAACTGTGGTAACTGCAAAGTAACTAAGTACATTTACTCAAGTACTGTACTTTGTACTTCTGTGTGGAGTTTGCATGTTCTCCCCGTGTCTCCTAGGGTAGGTACCCTCACAAAAACATGCAGTAATCCTGGTCACTATACTGCCTCCCCCTGGCCAGCCGGGGCGCCTGATGGAGGGGAAGGGAACTGGTTGGAATAACGTGTTCCTTCCACGCGCTACGTCCAACCAGGGAAACTCTCCCCTGTCAGGTGACAAGAAGGTCAGTTGGCTCTCATGCATTGAAGGAGGCATGAGCTCGGCCCTGGCCTCCCTAGGTTGGCAGAGGGAAGGTAGTGCCCAGGATTACATAGACAATTGGCACTGGGTGTAAAAAATAGGGTTACAAAATCGTGGGATAAAAAAAAAAAAAAAAAAAGTACTGTACTTCAGGTATTTTTACTTTACTATTAGTATTTCCAATTTTCTGTACTTTTACTTCTACTCCACTACATCTTAGAGGAGACTTTTACACCATTGCAATTATTTGAAAACTTTAGTTTCTAGTTACTTTGCAGATTTTGATTATTATTACAAAACATACGTTGACCAATTCAGCCCTATATACATTCAAGATGATTTTTCATACATTTTGAACTTGTGAAATGGGACATTGTGCAAAACGAGTACTTTTACTTTTGGTACTCATTCCCTGCCTAGAACGACTAAAACGACTTTTGTCCCATAAGCCATGCCTGCCTAGAACGACTAAAACAATCTTTCTTTTTTTTTTTTTTTTTTTTTTGACCCAAAGACCAAGGAGATATGATTTTTCGAAGATCTAGACTCCCATCCACTTCCTTGTTAACTTAAAACTTAAAAATGTTTTATCTCGGCTCCTGAGTACCTTTTTTTTTTCAATGAAAAATCTCTGGCAGTGTTTCAAACGCGGCCAGAAATAATTCTGGCAGTGAATGAGTTAAGTATATTTTGGTGCTGATACTTAAGTACTTTTCCTCAAGTACATTTTGAATACCAAACTTGTACTTATAACAGAGTATTTCAAAATAGCAGTATCGATACTTTTACTTAAGTAAAAGATGTGAGTACTTTTTCCACCACTGGTTGTATCGGGTAAGCACACTGGGGGCTCTATCTTGCTCTTATCCCGCCTTAACCCTTATGCCTAATAGTATTTTACTATTTTGAAAATAGTTCAAATAACCAATCTATAAGATTATAGGGATATTCCACCGCGCCTCAGTCGAAATCAGGCTGATCCGGAAGCGGACACATATAATTGCATAAAGAAGGCAACTCTGATGATTGGAGCCTTTTACTTTAATAACAGGGTGCAAAGCACAAATAAACGTTTTGATGTCAGATTACATCTTTGTCAGGTCATGACCTGACAAAGATGTAATCTGACATCAAAACGTTGTCGTTTATTTTTGCACCTTCTTTATTCAGCCGATCTACAAGCTCACAACGTGTTGATGTAGATCGGCTATTTGAACTATCCTAAAATGTTTTTAAAATTGGTAAAATATGCCTAAAACGTTTAGGCATAAGGGGTAAGGCGGTGCTCAAGATAGGGCCCTGGGTCCTACTCTAACACCAGGCGTACAACAGGAGGGGTATTGTAGAACCGGGTGGGACATGCATTTCATTCACAACTTGTGTATATCTGTGGTCTTTTAACTCCCTGTAAGCCAGGCCGCTGCCTGAGATCATCCAGCAGGGTCCCGTTGACAGTTCCAAAGTCTCGCCCTGTCACTGTAAGGGCGACCAGGCTTTTGCTGTGCTCAAGGGCCCCTCGGCTGTGGAACTCCTTGCCTGGGGATCTCAGGCAGACAAACTCAGTGTCCTCTTTCAAAACTCTTCTAAGAACTCACTTCTATCGCACAGCGTTTTCTTAATTTATGAACTGTTGTATCATTCATGCTATTTGTTATCTTTATGTGGATTTATTTACTGTTGTTATTGTAAAGCAATTGTTAACTTGTCCTCAGAACAGGGGTTCGAATGGTTAATGTAAAAAAAACTAAACAGATCCTATCACAAAATATTTGGCGGTCCCCCTGTAGTAGCTCTGAGGACCCCCTATGGGTCCTGGATCCCCTGTTGAAGACCCCTGGTCTAATGTTCATGTTGTTATTTACTATGACTGAGGTATACTCACATCTGATCACAACACATCATGTCTACAGATAGAATGTACTATCTCTCTCTCTCTCTCTGTCTCTCTCTCGGTATGTCTCTCTCTCTCTCTCTCTCTCTCTCTCTCTCTCTCTCTCTCTCTCTCTCTCTCTCTCTCTCTCTCTCTCTCTCTCTCTCTCTCTCTCTCTCTCTCTCTCTCTCTCCATACAGTGTCAGTGAGAGTCAGTCCTGACAGATCTCAGTTCTTTGGACGTCAGTACATCACACTGAGCTGTGAGGAAGAAGGGAACTCTGTGCCAGGGTGGTCTGTGAGAAGAACGATCAGTAGTACAAGGTGGATGGGTGGAACCTGTGGCAATAACTGGGAAAGGAACAAAGGTATGTAGGTATAGATAGATAGACGGACGAACTGATTGATTGATTTCAAGTGAAATTCCCTCTTTCTTTTCATTGTGATTCTGTGTAGGAGGGTCCTGTTACAAGTGGCTGTATCCTGAGGACAGTGGTGTTTACTGGTGTGAATCCCAGTCAGGAGAAGTCAGCCAGTCCATCAACATTACCATCTCTGGTACAATCAATCTAATTACTGTATATAATCAATATATTAATGGGTAGACTCACATACTATCATTGAATGTTAACCCAGATATTGATGTGTTTCCATTCAATGATGAATGTATGATGTCACATATCGATGGCCAAAATGCAAAACCTCCTAAGTGCAAATTTCATGATTTTCGGATTTCACTGTGGATGAGGACTATAGGCTATGCTGCACATGCTCAGTCTGTCTGCAAGATAGTCCCGCCCCTCATTTTGTCAGAAAAAGTCATTTGACTAAAACCTCCTATCTTGTTCAGTGCCAATTAGTGCTAAAATGTTGAAGCGCAAAACCTCTTATCTGCACCAGAACTAGTTGAGCAGCAGACAGAGCTGAAACTTGGGAATTCTATGTTATGTAGACCGTCTAAATGTCTTTCAGTTTGTAGTAATCAATTATTTTCAAAATAAAAAAGTGTCTTCCACCCTTACTAGTTAAGTATTTGTTAGTAACTGTCAAGTTAATTGCATTGCCTTGTTGATTGCTAATGATTAGTGTCAGGTGGTGAAACTTTTATCACACCAAGAGTGTGAGTTGATCAAAAATGTTAATGGTATTACTTGTTACAGTACTGTAGAATGTCTTGATCTCAAAATTAGCATAAAAAAGCATTATTTAACAACATAATGTTTGTTTGTAAGCCTAACTATTTCTAGGTAAAAACCTCCTATGTGCATCTATGTAGATAGGAGGTCATTTTTAGGTATAGATAGGAGGTTTTGGCATTGAACATTTTGAACTTGTGGTTAGAGGTTGTCATTGCTGCTTAGATGTGAACGTCCATGTCGTGATTTTTTAATAATTGCAGATCAAAATCACACGTGAACACCATGGCAGCCAACAAACCTGTGAGAATATTGTGGTGTGTTGGTTGGAGAGTATAGGGTATGGGGGTGGGATGGGGTTTGGAGTTATGGGGTGTGGGAGGTGTGGGGTGGCGGTTGGGGGGTTATGGGGTGGGGGGTGCATGAGGGTTTGGGTGGGTGGAGTTTGGGGGTTGTGGTGTGCTGGTTGGGGGCATGGAGATCGGGGGTTCTGGGAGTGGGGGTAATGGATTAGGTGGGATTTGGGGGTATGAGGGTATGGAGTGGGATGGGGTTTTGAGTTATGGGGGTTGAGAGGTGTGGGCTGGCAGTTGGGGGGTATGGGATTTGTGGGAGTGGGGGAGTATTGCAGGTGGTGGAGTTGGGGGTATAGGGTATGGGGGGGATTATGTTGAGGGGGGCATAGGCCAGTTAGGCCGGATCATATAGGATTGGGTCTTTGCGATGCGATGCAAGAGTGTGGTCTAGCCAACACCAACTCGGGACTCCTGAAGTGGGATGGGGGTTTGAGTTATGGAGGCGGAGATGTGTGGGCTGGCAGTTGGGGGGATGGGGTTTGTGGGAGTGGGGGAGTATTGCAGGTGGTGGAGTTGGGGGTATAGGGTATGGGGGGGGGGTATGGTCTAGCCAACACCAACTCAGGACTCCTGAATCGCTGCCCTCCACACTCTCCTATCTAGCATCAGGGTCTTGATCAGGGTCTTGAGCTCTACAGTGTTGTTAGCTAAGCTGTTACGCCGAAGTTCATCTACGTAGGGTGGTGCACTTATTGTCTTTCCTGGCTTTGCCCTGGGTTGGCTCCCATAGTGTCAGTTTGCTTGCCACTAGTTATGGGTGCCTGACGCAGTGCCCTGCCTCATCCTTCTCTCTCTGACTTTGTCTGTGACCCATGGTAAGTTACCGTAGAGGACCACATTTCTGATGTGGTCCGTCCATGTGACTAGTGCCATTCGTAGCATTCTTGTGTAGACTCCATCCAAGGCCCTTTCCTGTTGTGCTGTGACGGTCCATGTCTCAGCCCCATACAGCAGTACTGACACTGTAGCTATACGAACAGCCGCCTCTTGAGGTCTTCTCCCATGTCTGATTTCCACACTCTCCTCATCCCATGCAAGGCATTCTAGTCAAGTACCCCCTGGACCTTCAGGTCCTATTCCATTGAAGCAGTCCAGGCCCAAGTTATTTGAAGTCCTGGACTGCCTCGAGTAGCTTGTCTCCATCATTTGAACCATCTTCTCAGGAACTCAGTAGGCCCAGAGAATGTTCATCAGTTTCCCCCGGTGGATGGTGCCAAAAGCCTTTTGGAAGTCATGAAGGTGATCACCACTGAAAGATTCCGCTCCCTTACTCCTTCCAGTATCCTCCTCAGCACCAGTATCTGCCCGCCTGCTGTTCGCTCCGGGCGGAAGCCGTTCTGCGAGTTTCTCAGTACAGGGTCTGAGATGGGTCTAAAATCTGCGACTTGTGAGCTCAGGCTAATGCCTTGGAGGTGTTTGTCTTGGTGAGGTCGCCTGACTTTGGTACTGGATTGATGATCATTTTGCGCCACAGCTTCGGCAGCTCGCTAGACGTGTGTGC
>NC_137625.1:29391321-29571321 GCF_963280865.1 Gymnoscopelus braueri
AACAGAACAGCACAAAAGACTAAGCATCAAACAAAAGAGCACCAATCACAAACATTCAATTAACTATACACTGCTGCACATAATCATCAAGGCATTACACACACCTGCACATAATTGGGCATAACTATGATCAAAGCAAAATCAGGTCATCATGACCTAAGCTCGTTATGGCTCTTACAGTGTCCAAACATCACACAAATCTGTAAACAATATCTCTATAGTCAAGTGATCAAGACGGATACGTCTTTTTCATATTCCTTCCTGATTGGCGAATTCCGAACATTGCTGGCCCACATTAACCTACCTGGCCTGGCGGAGACCTGTGCTCCGAGGAGCACTTTTTCTAGTTATTATTTGTATTATTATTATTACCCTTATTACAATTATTATTATTATTATTACATGTAGTAGTAGTAGTAGTAGTAGAAGCAGCAGCATCAGCAGTGATAGTATTTCTCATATAATTCCAAATAAAATATCTCATGTTGGTTTACCTCCAATTTAAAGGAAAGGAACAAGCTGACCTTGCTTGCAACAACCTCAAATGTGGAATCGCAAAAGATGTGCCTGACCCGACCAAAATGACCATACCAGAGGGATTCACCTCCAAAGGCAAGAAGAAAATTCATTGTACTGGCACCAGAAATGAAGACCATCTGTGGCAGTGTGATCCTAAAGACCCTCTGACTACATGCTCTAAACCTGCTTTCGTCACATGTTCAGGTACGTTTGTTTATATTACTTCACTGTGTTTTTTTATCCCCAACAGCTGCAGTTACAAACCACACATACAGACATGCATGAATATGTGGAAAGAAGCAGCACTCTGTTTGCAAGACTGAACTCAGTTAAACATTTTCTTTATTCTGATGCGTTCGGCATATAGCCTTATAGAGCAGGTTACAAAAGGTTGCAAAGTGTTGGTACATTTTCACATAAAGATGTATGTTAAAGTGTTGGTACATTTTCATGTCTGTTAACAGATCACCCCATGTTACGGCTAGAAGACGGGGACAATGTCTGTTCTGGAACCTTGGTGGTGGAGGACGGTGACATGTGGAATATTACCTGCAAGGAAAAAAACAAAATAACAGCTGATATGATGTGTAAACAACTGAGATGTGGAGTCAGTGTCACACACAACTTTACCTGTGACATGAGCCAATCAGTTCCACCGACACTGAACTGCTCAGGTTATATCCTGTAGATTTTATACATCTCATAGTTTCAGCACAGCAAGAAGAAAAATTAGTCAAATCCTTTGTTGTTAAGCTTTAAGTTAGACCATGCTATTTATCTTGCTTTACACACACAGTAGGAAAACATTACATAAAAGCCATACGTTTAATTTCATGGCATCTTAAGTATGTTGTATCATTTTATTGGGGATACAAAACTGTGCATATTTAAGCAGCTTAGACACAGGTATTATGCCTATTTGGTCGTTCATTTCTGTGACTTCAAAGATGATACAAAACAGATTAAATGGAGCATGTTTGTTTATTTCTTAATTTTATCATTAAAATTAAATGCATTTCACTTATTTAATGGATTTTTCCCCCAATGTAAAATCCCATAATGTTTTAACAGAAAAGATCAACATAACTCTCATGAACAACCACAGTTCCAGTGATTGTTATGGCGCAGTTTATATCAATAGTTCTATGGGTCTGCAGCCTGTGTGTGGTTCAGACTGGGACAGACATGATGGAGAAGTGGTTTGCAGAGAGTTGGGCTGTGGCAAGGTGAGCTCACATTCTTTATGGTTAATATGCAATGAATCATGTATCTGTGGTACACACACAGACCTTACGGGTCAATGTTTACACTTTAAATTAACATTCAGCATTTTATAGTGTCCTGGCATTTCCAGTACATTTCTAGTGCTGTGGTTCTAATTACCATGTTATTACTACTGTATCTTTCTACTTATTTCTACTTATCAGTTTTGCACATTCTCTGCACAAGTTCCTCATCCACATCATTAGTCAGCAAATATCATAAGAAAAATGGCCAAACTTTCTAACAAATTCCATACCAAGAAATATCTTGATCAAAAAGTGTAACTTTAACTTCCCTCCGGGAATCTGTGACAGCTGCTGAATGTTGGTGTTCCTGCAACATTATGTGTGAAAAACCTGACATTTTAAGTGAGTTTTTCATGAATCTGAATCAATTGCTAGCATTTGTTTTGCACCAAAACCACTCCTTGAAAAGTGGGCATGCCCACTTTTGATTAAAACCCCACTTTTGTCAGAAAATACATAGGCCTATTGAAATGGATACAAATTGGAATGGAATCTGTCAAATCTGACAGACACACACACACACACACACACACACACACACACACACACACACACACACACACACACACACACACACACACACACACACACACACACACACACACACACACTATCCCTCCTACAGATCATTTCACTCAGAAATTATTTGTGTTGCAAAGGAAATGCATTTTATTCAGAATACATTGCATGTCTTGCAGTTGATTTACACCAGCACCACCAGCACTGGACAACATGGAATACTGGACAATGTCAACTGTAATGGCACTGAGACGTCACTGTGGCACTGCAAGGCCAATTACAATGACTCTGTCCCATGCACTTCCACTGCTCATGTCACCTGCGAAAGTAAGAGCATGATGATGCATTATTGTAGTATCGACAGGTGTTGGAGAAGTTATTTTTGTAATTTAACCCTTCCATTGTGTTAGGGTCATTTTTGACCTGTTTTCAAGTTTAAATTTCGAGATATATTGAAAGATGAAACCCTAGCCCTAACCCAACATAATATTTTAAAAAGTGTTTACATGGATATGAATGCATTACAAGTCAGCTATGAGGTGGGAGAAAAAAAAATATGAAAAAATTGTATTTTGGGCTGATTTAAATCACAGGTCAAATTTGACCCGCTAACACCACAAGTGGATGCAGTTTTCTAACACAATGCAAGGGTTAAAGTAACTTTCATCATTACTATGAATACTTCTGAAGGGGTCATGGTTTGTTTGTTTGTTTATTTGGATCCCCATTAGCTACTACCTTAGCAGCAGCTATTCTTCCTGGGGTCCACACAGAAATAAATTACATTACATTACATTACATGACATTACATAACATGAAAACATTTTACACCACAGTATCAAAAAATAATGTACACTTAAAATACAACCAAAATGGAAAATATTAATCAATCTTGATTATATGGTGTCGTAGCCTTAATTATAAATGTAACATCTTAATGATGATGATGGTATCAGCAGCATAATTAAATTCAGACTAACAAATGATCAACAATGATAAAAATATGAATGGAGAAACATTAAGTTCATTCTGTAGCAAGAAAGATATGATATAGCAAGAATATAACAAGCAGATATGTCTATTGAGACAGAGCTATTGCAATATAAAATGTAATGTAAAATGCATGGAACGCAATGCATCGACCCCCGTTCTCTCTCAGGGCGGATTCAGACTGGGTCCGATTGATTCGAACCGTTCCCGAGTACAATTGGCCTCTCCCAGCTGGCCAGCATTCACATTGGCCAATATTCTTCCGTACCGGAGAACAGATCATTCAATAGTATGATCTGTTCTCGAGAGTTTAGAGTGAATAATAAAGTTTGACTGTGTTCCTGACGTTGTCTTGAGTTATAATAATAACTGAACAACAATACACAACCAAAGCAGTGTGTGCGTTGGTCTTCGTAACCTCAAAATGTAACGTCGTCTCTGTTATTATCAATATGATAGTGACGTTACTGATGCACCCTTGGTATTTTAGCAGTGACGTCACGGACTAATCCTTGGTATATTCATCCTAGAGGCAGCGTTACGCTACACATGTGTTTTTTGTTTATGTTTTTTCACAGCTCACGCTACTCAAACACTAGCAGGATTATTAATTCTTGTCAACATTCAAGTAGAACTATGAGAAGGTATAACCCAGCTAAAATAGTGTGTCATTATAAAAATATATAAAGCATATGATTAGAAGTCCACTTCCTTCTGTTGGTACGGATGGCTTCACATTGCATCGTTCCGTACCCAAGTACGCATGATCCGGATCCGAGACTACCTCCGGAGGCGGTCTCTGGTACGGTACGGTGATCCGTTCCGGGGAACGATACGCAACGTTCACACCAACCCAAGTGGTCCGGGGTGCGCACTCGGGACCATAGTCTGAATCCGCCCTCAGTAGACCTGGAGCCAGAGGCAACAAGCTGCCGCGGAATGGGGGGGTGGGGGGGTCGCGGCAGTTTTTTTTTGTGCTGCGCTACAATATTATTTATTCATTTCATTAATAAGATAGGCCTACAAATATGCAGGAATCACTACAACTATTTCAAAAAACTTTTAATGTATGTGATTTCAAAAGTGCGTTTGTGTGATCATGATATCTGACGTTATTGACTATTCTTAAAGCTTTTCTCTGCATTGTGCTTATTGGCTGAAGGCTGCTTTTGTAGGTGTTACCCCACACCTCCACACAAGTTATTCTGTGATAACCCCCCCTAACACCCCCTGCTTTTCAGACCCTGAGGTGGTGTTCATGAAGAATGGAACGTCTTGTTCTGGTCAGGTGGCAGTAGAACATGCTGGGAAGGACTACTGGCTCTCAGGGACCAATGAGACATGGAACCACACTGCTGATGTGGTGTGTGGACAAATGCATTGTGGGAAAGCCACTAATGTCACCCTGTTCCCTCATGTTCGCTCTGGAGAACCTGGAATGGAGAATGATGTTTGGAGTGAGTCCTATAACTGCTCCTCCACAGAGACATCAGTCTTCCTCTGTCCAAAGGACAACACAACATCATCCAATCAGAGCCTCGCTTTGGTAGAATGTTCAGGTAATGTGTTAACCTATTTAAATGTTGCTGTTACACTTATCGTGGTACTTTTCATTTCTACCCAAACCTGTTCACAACGCATATTCTACAGAACATGATATGATATCCTCACTATTTTCTGTTTGGTTTTAACTTGTATTTTAACAGGTAATATAACAGCAACGCTGTCAGAGCAGTGTTGGGGGACAGTTCAGGTGTGCACCCATGCAGGCTGTGGAGGGGTGTGTGCACACACCTGGACTGAAGCTAATTCTGAAATGCTGTGTAAAGACCTGGGCTGTGGACCTGCCTTATCTGAGATCGACCAGAACATTGATGGGGATGTGACCATCCTGGCAATGTACCCGACCAATCACACCACCAACCTGACTGAGAGCATCGTCGTGAAAAAAGACCCAGAGACCAACTGTGATGACAAACCGGCCTTTGTTGTTTGCTTGGGTAAAATACCTACACTAAAATTAGAATACTAATTGTTTGTCAAAGGCAAGGAAAGTACATTTGTATTGCATTTCCACAACAAGGCAATTCAAGGTGCTTTTCATAAAACATCAAACATTAAGACATGAAGACACAGAGTATTAAATTAGTCGCAGAATATATATGTATACATATATATATACCTCAGTATAAAGCATTAGCAAAGAGAAATGTCTTCAGCTTTGATTTTATAAGCTGTGGTTAGACTGTACACCATGTATGTGTGTGAATTTATACCTCATCTTCATAATTGGATTTTGTTAAAGTCAAAACATTGTCTATAATAATGTCATTTAAGTGCTACTTGTGATATTATGTTATCTCTATACATGCATAGAAAACCTGTTTCACATGAAGTTTTCATACCGTTTCCATGCAGCCAGTGTCGAAGCTTATTTCAAGGATTCCAGAGATCATTGTTCTGGAAATGTGAAGATACGCTATCGAGGCCAACAACACCCTGTCTGTAAAGAAACCCTGAATGACACCAATGTCCAAAATACCATCTGCAGAGAGCTGCAATGTGGAGAGACCGGCGAGCCTGTTGAATTCTTTGGACCTTTACCGCAAAGTCTACCTGAAGTTGTGTCAGGACTGAGCTGTCCTGCAAACAGCCACAAGGTGGCAGACTGTAACATTACTGTACAGGACAAAGGACATTGTTCTCTTGGTGGCCTCCAGTGTTCCGGTACGTTTTAAATGTTTTCATCTGATTCCAACTGACTTTTGATTGATTGATTTAATACTTTATTAGTCAATACATGTAAACAGCACAGGTACATAAAACAGTTAGGCTAAAATGAAGTCCTGGGGACATCACTTAAATAAGTTTTGTACAGGTAATGTGCATGTTACAGTCCATTTGTGAACATGGACTGTGGTAGAATATGAGTTTACAACAACAACCTCTTGAACTGAGGCAACTCTTTCATATTTATTGGTTTTCATCAACTATTATCTGTCTTTGTTACTTCTCAGACTGGCAGAAGATCAGATTACAACGACCAAAACAGTATGGAAGACACTTTGAGGGACATGTGTTTGTTTACAGTCAGAATGGTTCCAGGATGGTTTCTAGCCATGGCTGGACAGACAAAGAGGGAGACAAACTGTGCCGTCATCTGGACCGTGGCGGTTATAAAAAACATACAGCATCAAATAGTTCTTCTGATCTGTGGGAGAAGAGCTTCAACTGTAGCAATGTGAAGAACCTGAAGACCATCTGGGACTGTGAACGTGAAAATACAACTTCCGGGAACCAAGGGGTCTACCTCCAATGCCAGAGTAATAACTTTTATTACTACTACATCTCCAATGCTAGAGTAATAAATAGTATTACATATCCAAAACTAAAACAACTAATTTATAATAATACATCATTTAATTATTGTAATTGTATTAAAAATAATAAGATGAATTGACACATGATTTTACCAGTCCATTTTTGGACAATAATATCAACACACAAAATTGTTCATTGTTCAAAAGATGAATTAACACATTGACTGCCAATCACGTAGATCTACGCGAACCGCTTTAAAGCCGTCACGTGCCAATCGCGTAGATCTACGTGAAGTGAATTTATTTATTTTTTGTCCAATTTCACCCAAAGACCAAGGAGATATGATTAGTTGAAGATCTAGACTCCTATCCACTTCAATTTTAACTTAAAACTTAAAAATGCTGTATTTCGGCTCCTGAGTACTTTTTTTTTTCCAATGAAAAACTCTGGCACTGGCTAAAAAAATATGAAAATAATTCTGGCAGTTAATCAAGACAGATGTATGTTTAAGTGGGGAAAGGGACAGTTTATTTTACATTGATCATAATTGGATGAGGGATATTCAGGCCTCATCAGGCCCAGTGGATGTATGCCTCGTATTTCAAGTCAATTGTTTGAATGAAATCTCTACATGAGCCCATAACATATTTTTTCAGCGCTATCACATCTGTGTGGTTGTGGGATTAGGGATTTTTTTGTTTTTGTTGATTTGTTGTTGTTTCTGTTTTTCCAGATAACCCTCGGGTTAGCCTATGGGGATGCTCTGGTGAGGTGAAGATCGATGACATCAGGGTGTGCAGTGATCACTGGGATGACAAACATTCACAAATAGTTTGCAGAGAGCTGGGTTGTGGCAATGCTCTGCCCTTTAAAAAACATGGAAGAACTGGGTCAGATGTTTACCACGTCCGTTGCCAGGGCTCTGAGTCCAGTCTTGGGCAGTGTGAGACGGTCCTGGGCCGGTGTGCTGGAGGACTGGTGTCTGTCTACTGTTCAGGTGAATACATTTATATACGTGTGATAAGAGACACTCTGCAGGAGTCTACACTTTTGTATTTTGTTTTTAGTTTAGGCCTATAGTAGTTACTGTATGTCATGCTGTATTGTATATAGTAGCTACTGTATATATATATATATATATATATATATATATATATATATATATATATATATATATATATATATATATATATATATATATATATATATATAATAGTCTTTATTGCTTTATTTATTTATTTTATTTTATATAGTAGCTATTGTATATAATTTTGTATTTTATATAGAAGCTACTGCATATAATGTTGTATTTTATATAGTAGCTACTTTATATAATTTTGTATTTTATATACAGTAGTAGCTACTGTATATCAGACTATTTAAGAATTTTGTCCATATTTTACTTCAGTATTTGTTACTTGTGTATTATTTTCTAATGATGATTAGAAAAAATAAATTATATGAGACGGCAATGACATTTATTATTGTAAAACAGACATTCTGGACATTGAAGTAGATAAAGACCTCTATAGGAACTACATTTTAGAGTAACCCATGAACTTATATCCATGTTTCTAGACATAATGGACAATGGATTGGAATTGAGATTTGAAACGTTCATTTTTCCCCCTCTACTTTAGTGGTTGAATAAGCTTCCTAGTTGTTTTCCCTTGCTCCTTATGCTAATTAATTCCTATTATATATGCTACTAATATTTATCCATTCAAAAGTTTGGATGCAATATCGTAGGTTATTCATTTCACTTGTTACAGGTGGCATCAGATTCACAACCACGGAGAGGTGCAGAGGTACACTTAGTGTCCAATACCAAGATAAGTGGGAGCACATGTGTCCCCTAAATGTAACAAAGGATTTTAAGAACCTGCTGTGCAAGGACCTTGTTTGTGGTGAAGTCATAGAGAACGTTATAACAAATGTGAAATCCACAGAGGAGGTAAACAATTGTTTTGTTTTGTTTTGTTTTGTTTTTCAGTCTCATTGCCATCATAAGACATCTTGTCACTGCGGTCTCTTTATTTTGTATGAAAGTGAGATTTTTTTGTGTTACATTCTTGACTGAAAAATGTGAGGGAAAGAAACTCTCAAACACTAAAAGTAGTTTTGATTTTGATTGTAGGACCTGGAAATGACTCTGGTTTGCACAAAAGATAATTTGGACATCGGAGACTGTGTCCACCTGAAGTCTTGCAAGAAAGTCAAACCAGCTGAAATCTATTGTGAAGGTACCACACCTACTTTCATAATTCTATTGTGAAGGTACCACACCTACTTTCATAATTCTATTGTGAAGGTACCACACCTACTTTCATAAGTCTATTGCAAAGGTACCACACCTACTTTCATAAACAGTTCACAAACAACTGATACTGTTAAACTAAATGTGTACTTTTTCCTTGCTATTCATTGTCTCCGCCAGGCCGAAAGGCATGGCGAGAGAGTATGTTTTGCACCCTGTCCGTCCGTCCGTCCGTCCGTCCGTCCGTCCGTCCGTCCGTCCGTCCGTCCGTCCGTCTGTGTGTCTGTGTGTCCGTCCATGTGTCCATCTGTCTGTGAACAGCTAATATCCGCCACCGTTGGCCCGATCGCAGCGAAACTTTGCACACACACTCCCTGGATGCCAATTCCGAACCTTTCACATGGGCCTGTTATAGCGCCACCAGGAGGCCGATTTTTGCAAAGCAAATTTTTTTGGGCGGTGTAGCCGCCCCTATAAGTGGGGTTGGGACACCTCATTAGCTGTACTGTGATTGGCTCATTAACCCTAGATGTACTGTGATTGGCTGACTCTATTGGCTGACTCTATTCAGCACTGTGATTGGCTAGCGAGACACATGATGACATTAATAACCTATAAATAGGATTATGCACTTCCAAAAATCCATTTTTTGGGAAGTGAGCTTCCATCACTATGATGACCACTGTGATGACCACACTTCCCACTTCACACTGGGTGTGATTTTTATATTACTCCTACAAATTTTGTCCAAAAATCACGCAAATCGGTACACAGTATCTCTATAGTCATGTGATTAACACAGATCTGTCCGATTTTCCATATTCCATCCTGATTGGCTAAGATTGGCTTCCAAAGTTTGCAGGATTGGTCCGTTTTGAACAGAATGCCTGAAATCATGAACACAGCATGCAATTTCCCTGAAATTTTGGACGTTCTCACTAGGCAGAGGAAGAAATGCCACTTGACATTTTTTTAATCAGCCTCATGGTGGCGCTATAACAGGCCAATTTGTGTTTTTACCTATAACTGCACCGATCTGTGTAAAACCTTGCATGCGCACTCCCTAGAGGCCAAGGAAAAAACATTGTCCTGTATTTTTCACATCTGCCTTTTATAGCAACACGTCATTTTGAATTGAGGGATTTACTGGAGGTCCTTAGGATTGTCACAGTCCTTGTGATTGTGCTGCTGCTGATTCTCCTCTGCCTGGGTGTGAGAACACCTGCTACTGTTAATAGTGAGTAACATTATTCTCATGTAAGAACACCTGCTACTGTTAATAGTGAGTAACATTATACTCATATATTCTATTTAAGTGGTTGTAGTTATAGGATGTTCTCTTTTATATGCACTTTGTCAACAGGAGGGTCAAAACATCATGTCAATATGTTAATTTACTGTAAATTAAATGTAATGTAAATTCACTGAACTGTTTTAATACTTGTCCAGTCATTTGAAAGAAAGAAACTATGGGTTACTAGCGTAACACCGGTTTTGTAAATTGCGAACGAGTTGTTCACATATGGGAAACAGCGCCCTCTGGCGATGATACAGAAGCTTCACATTCACTCCCTCGGAGCAATCCCTATTGGTCCGGTGGGCCATCAGTCGCTTTCCGGAAGTCCCTCCCCCAGAGGGTATAAAAGGACCCGCAAGGCGGATGTTCATTCTCTTACACACCAGCTTCCTTCTGCCAAGCAAAAAGAAGGGTGTTTTTGTGAACTCGTTCGCAATTTACAAAACCGGGGTTACGCAAGTAACCCATAGTTTTGTTGCATTGCTCCCTCGTTGTTCACATATGGGAGATATAAACCCCCAGAATGTATCTTCAAATTCGAGATACCATAAACCTGCCCCAGCCCCAGGCGCCAGGATGGGCACCCAGGCGCCGTCAGACCCCCCGGGTCTGAGGCAAGGATCATGAAATATAGTGGGGCCCTGACAGACCATAGTCTGCATTAAGAACTAAAGGACATAGCCTGTCCATATTAGTGGAGGGCCCTAACAGACCGAAGTCCGCCTTACTGATCTAAGGCCCAGACGTCTGCCTATCACACACTAAGGCACAAGGACATTAACAGATGCTGCGTCCGTTCCATGCACCTACCCACCTTCAGGTGGAAGCCACGCCCAGGACTGCGTGCGCCATGGAAGACGCCGCCACGTCCAGGTTATAGAAAACAGCGAAAGTCGAGGAGACGACCAACTCTCTGCCGTGTAGACGTCCTGAAAAGACACACCTCTGCAGAGGGCCCAGGACGTCGACACACCCCTAGTAGGCACAAGGGCATGAACAGATCCTACGTCCGTTCCATGCACCTACCCACCGTCAGGTGGAAGCCACACCCAGAACTGCGTGCGCCATGGAAGACGCCGCCACGTCCAGGCTATCCTTCTCTGCTTGCTCTCAACGTTTCTTTCTTCTCTCCTCACCCTTATCTCTCTACCTCTCTACCTCTCTACCTCGCCTCTCTTCACTGTAACCACGAAAAAATTCCGGGAGTAAACATGGAAATTGTTAGCTGGTCTCTCAACGCAATCGACCAAATATTTTCAACAAGAAAATCGGGATCGGAGGAACCGAACTGCCCAGACGGAACATTTGCAGCTGGGTATATGATGGACTGTTACTATGATAAGTGGAGGGTCGTCTGCCTGGCAATTCTGTCTGTAGAAGATATTGAAGATGTCTACCCGTTCGGCCTTATGATAACAGGTATTTTGCTGATTGGATCGAGCATTGCACTTGTAAAATTGGGAAAATTCGGAAAATTGGCAAGACAGCTGCCCTGGACGGAGCCGCTAGGCTACATGTCAATACATGTCACAATCATGATTCTAGAGTTAGGCAGAGCGCTGACGACTCAGACTGGTGTGATCACTGAACTGAAGTGCGACATGAATGACATCATCGAGAAAGAGCACAAGCTGGACACCATCCTGGTATCGATCTCTGAGAAAGAGCACAAGCTGGACAACATCCTGGCATCGATCTCTGACTTGAAACGTGTTGCGGATGACATCTCAGCTAAGGATCGCGTACTGGACGTCATCGCTGAGAGACTCACCGCTCTGCCAGGCGAAGTGAATATGTTGAGAGCCAGAATGGAAGAGCCAGAATTGAAAAGCAGATAAATTGTACTGCCTCATTTAAACGGATCGAATATGGATTAATTGGATCAATTTGGACCCACGACATTCCTCTGGTGGCTACAATGTGGAGAAGGTCCCCCCCCCTCCCTCCCCGCCTCATGGACACCTGTTGTTGTGACTTCGGGTCGGAGCCTAATCAAGGACGTCTCCTACAGCTGCACAACTTGCTGTGTTTATCGCAAAGACACCAGCGAATGAGATAACAAGACTGGGTGAAACTCGAAGGACAAACTCCAGGCCTACCCTCTACACACATAAACACATGGACTTCTCCTGAATTTAACATAACCCTGCGCACACACGCCTTCGCTTCCCTGCACCCGCATCATTAATATGCATTGTCCTGTCCAAATAAACAATTAAAGTAAAGCTATAGGAAACAGCGAAAGTCGAGGAAGACGACCAACTCGCTGCCGTGCAGACGTCCTGAAAATACACACCTCTGCAGAGGGCCCAGGACGTCGACCACACCCCTAGTAGAGTGCGTTCTCAGGCCTTCAGGCACTGGGGCTCCGCTACTAGTGTAGCCAGGCGAATAGCATCCACAATTCACCGGGAAAGCGTTGACTTTGCCACCGCAAAGGGGGCCTGTGACCCGTGCCCCAAAGAAACGAACAACTGGCTGGGTCGGTTCTGGGCCGCAGTCCTCCGGACATACACCCGCATAGCTCTCACTGGACAGAGACAGTGCAGCCTCCGATCCTCCTCCAAGCAAACGGAGGCGATGAAAAGCCACCAGCTCAGTAGGCTTAACCACCGCTAGGTGGATCTTGGGGACAAACGCCGGGTTGGGTTTGAAGACAACCCTACTGTCATCTCCAGCGAACCTCATGTACTCTGGACTCACCGAGAGGGCACGAATATCGCTCACCCATTCCGCTGTCGTCAGCGCAACCAGGAGTACCGTCTTGAACGTGAGGAACTTTGGTTCCACCGTCAGCAATGGCTCAAAAGGAGGACGAGGCGGCACGGTGGCGCAGTCGGTAGCGCTGTCGCCTCACAGCTAGAAGGTCCTGGGTTCAATTCCCACCGGGGACGCTGTGGGCACTGGGGGCGTGTCTTCTCCTCCGCGTCATCAGCGCCCATACCCTAGGTGGGGTTGGCGAAAGGGCCTACTCTGTGTGGAGTTTGCATGTTCTCCCCGTGTCTCCTAGGGTAGTTAATGCCCTCACAAAAACATGTAGTAATCTTGGTCGCTATACCGCCTCCCCCATGACAGCCGGGGCACCTGATGGAGGGGAAAGGAACTGGTTGGAATAACGTGTTCCTTCCATGCGCTACGTCCTACCGGGGAAACTCCCCCCTGTCAGGTGACAAGAAGCTCAGTTGGCTCTCATAAATTGAAGGAGGCATTAGCTCGGCTCTGGGCTCCCTAGGCTGGCGGGGGGAGTGTAGCGCCCAGGATCACTTAGATAATTGGCACCGGGTGAAAAAGGGTTACAAAATCGAGGGATAAAAACATTTATATTAAAAAAAAAAGGAGGACGAGAGAGTGAGTCGAACACCAGGACCAAGTCCCATGCAGGGAACAAGGACCTTGAGACAGGATGTTCACGCAGCACACCCTTCATGAACTGGCACACAAGGGGCTGTTTTGTTTCATTGCTCTCTCGTTGTTCACATATATGAAAAGATACGTGAGCAACTCGTTCGCAATTTACAAAACCGGGGTTATGCAAGTAACCCATAGTTTTCCCGCGGTTTCCCCATCGAAGCCAATATGGCTTGCTGAGATGGCCGCCAGGTATACTTTGATCGTGGAGAAAACGTTTCCCAGATCCAACCTATCCTGTAGGAAGATCAGGATGTCTGTGACCGAAGCCTGGAACGGGACCACAGCCGGGGACCGTTCCAGACACCACTCCTCGAACACGCCCCACTATGTCCCGTAGAGACCTAGTGGAGTGTGCCCTAGCGGCCTGAATAGTAGCCACTAGTGGTGGGAAAAAACGTTCATTTCAGTGAACAAACGATTCCGTTCAAGTTCACGGCAATGATTTGTTCAGTAGCTCCACTTTCTAGCGTAAAACACCATTGCGGGAACGTTTTGTTTTCTACGTCGCATGTACAGCCCAACCTCCCGTCCTGTGTACGGGGGGAGGGGATGGGGGCATGCACGATAGTGTGAATGTAACCGTCTCAGAAAGTGAACAAGCTCGTTCACGTTCACGGCAAAGAACTAGTTCTTTTGATCGAAACGATCATGAACGACACATCACTGGTAGCCACCGCTCTAGGTGGAAGTCCAGTCGCAGCAAAGTTTTCCCTCTCACGGGCCAGACCCACAGTTCTAGGTCTGCGGGTCTGGGATGAAAGATTTCGCCCCTCGCCTGCTGTAGCAGATCCCTGCGTAGCAGGAGGGGCCAAGGTTGTTGGTAGAGGAGGGGAGCTATCTCCGACCTCCAAGAGCCCCATGCCTGAGCCACCAGCAACAAAGTCAGGCCTTGGAGTCTCATCCGGTCCAGAGTGGGGTGGATCAGTTCCAGTGGAGGGAACGCATAAAGCAGCCCCCCCGGCCATTCGTGCGCCAGGGCGTCCAGGCCCAGCGGAGCCTGCTCTCTCATCGAGAAGAACAGCGAGCATTTTGAGTTCTCCTCCGAGGCAAATAGGTCTACCTGGGGCCGTCCGAACCTGACCCAGATCTGGTCCGCGACCCCGGGGTGCAGGGACCAATCTGAATAATAAGTCTTGCCTCTGGACAGAAGATCGGCTCCCCTGTTCAGAAGTCCAGGTACATGAGAGGCGCTGATTGATTCCAGGTGCGCGTCGCACCACAGTATCAACCTCCGCGCCAAACTGTTTAAAGTAGGAGATCTCAGACCTCCTTGCTCGTTGATGTAGGCCATGGTCGTGTTATTGTCCATCCTGACCAGAACGTGACATCAACTCCAAGTAGTTGATGTGGGCTGTCCTTGTACTGCAGTCCCACATACCCCTGGCCGTCCGTCCATCGAAGGTGGCGCCCCACCCTGTGAGGCTGGCATCGGTAGTGATCATCTTCCTTGAGATGATCCACCCTACCGGGACGCCCTCCAACAGGAAAGAAGCTACTTTCCATTGTTGGAGGGACTGCATGCATGCCGCGGACACTGTCACACGGCGAAAACCCTGAGTAATCCTGAGGGAGCCCATCCATCTCTGAAAAGGTCTCATGTGTAGCCTGCCCAGGCGTCCCAGGGAAATGGCCGAAGCCATGAGCCCCGCCGCCCTCATGCAGATCTTGTACTGGACCTTGCGTCCCAGTCGAAACATGGCCAGACATCTCAGGAAGGAATCTACCTGAGACAGACGAACCCTAAGAGAGACCGCGTCCTGTGCGATACCTTTAATGGTAGCGTGATGGGACGGGGTAACTTCTCGAAGTTTAGCGTGAATCCTAGGGAGGTAAGGTGCGACACCACCAGTTTGGTGTGATGACATGCTTCCTGACACGAGCCCGCACTCAACAACCAATCGTCTAAGTAGCTCGCGATGCGGACTCCCCTCTGCCTCAGAGGAGCTATCGCTGTCTGAGTGCATTTCACGAACACCCTGGGACTCAAAGTCCACCCGAACGGGAGGACCAGGTACTCGTACACACGACCCTCTAACTCGAAGCGCAGGAATTTCCTGTGCGGTGGTCTATTGAGCTCCACCAGTCGCCCTGACGGACCGAGCATAGTAACGCCGTTGCCGTCAACATTTTGAACTGGAAGGTTTTCAGATACCTGTTGAGCGCCCATAGATCCATGATAGGACGTAGCCCCCCCCTTTCTTCTTGACCAGGAATTTCTTCTTGACCAGGAAGTATCTCGAGTAGAAACCAAGCCGGCTTTCTCCCGGTAACACTTCCCGTACAGCGTTCTTGCGTAATAGGGAGGAAATCTCCTCCCGCAACGTCACCACCGCTTGACCACTCGCGCGTGACAACAGTACTCTGTTGGACATGGGTGGTTTGGTGGAAAATTGCAGTCTGTACCCCGTGCTATTGTACAAAGCACCCAGGGGTTGGCATTGCATTCTTTCCATCGCTCGGTGCGGAGTGACAACGGATTGGGAGGGGTTGTTATTGTTGTCGATTTCTGCTCTGACAAAACTCCTATCTCCACTTGAGCTGGATTTGGGTAAAGTGTTGATAATATAATGACACATGCAAGTATCTGACAATATATAAAGTCACTATACCAACTTTGATGAGGCAGTATTGCTTTGTTTAAAACATATAAGGATTTCTTCTTTTCCTGAAAAACTTATATTTCGTTTTTTTATTTCCTGAAAAATGAACGTTTTGGAGTTAGCTGGTTGCTGCAGGCAGGGGCGCCGATAGGGGGGGGGCTTCGGGTCCAGCGCCCCCACGCTCAATTGGTCAGCCCCCTCATGAATCTCAGATGTCAGGCTTAAACTTACAGTACCATTACCATTACTATAGCGGGGCACAGATAGGTGTTAACGCGCCGTTGACACCTAGAACAATAGCCCAGACAGAGAAACGGCTTGCGGCTGGGGGGGGCGGGGCCATTGCGGCTCGAGTTGAGCCCCCACGGCCGCGCACATAAATCGGCGAGCCTGGCTGCAGGACAGCAGAGATATGATGTTTTATGGATGTTTTATGGTGCGTGCGTGCGTGCGTGCGTGCGTGCGTGCGTGCGTGCGTGCGTGCGTGCGTGCGTATGCCACGTTCTGAAGATTTTTTATCCTATATACTAATAATGATGATAATAATAATAATAAAGTTCAGTAATACTGCATGTACAACAGTAAATATTTTTTTTTTTCACCAGAAGTGTTCTAACTGTGTTGTCATCTAGTA
This sequence comes from Gymnoscopelus braueri, assembly GCF_963280865.1. Classification (NCBI taxonomy): domain Eukaryota; kingdom Metazoa; phylum Chordata; class Actinopteri; order Myctophiformes; family Myctophidae; genus Gymnoscopelus; species Gymnoscopelus braueri. Next base: position 29,408,159 of record NC_137625.1, read on the forward strand.
AGAAAATCTTCACAAAAAGACAAAGAGGATGAAGGTGTTGAATATGAGGAGATTGACATCACTGCAAATGAAATGAAAGTCTTGGATCAACTTGGTGAGTGATATCTAAATGAAATGAAAGTCTTACATCAACTTGGTGAGTGATATTTAAATGAAATGAAAGTCTTCCATCAACTTCATGAGTGATATTTAAATGAAATGAAAGTCTTGGATCAACTTGGTGAGTGATATTTAAATGAAATGAAAGTCTTCCATCAACTTCATGAGTGATATTTAAATGAAATGAAAGTCTTGGATCAACTTGGTGAGTGATATCTAAATGAAATGAAAGTCTTCCATCAACTTCATGAGTGATATTTAAATGAAATGAAAGTCTTGGATCAACTTGGTGAGTGATATTTAAATGAAATGAAAGTCTTCCATCAACTTCATGAGTGATATTTAAATTAAAGGGACTACACCATGAATTATAACCTTTTCTTCTTTTTTGTGTGTTTTTGGTCTCCCCTACCTCTCTTCTATCCCCCAAAATACCCCAGTTTGAACACTCAGGCTTTCACAGCAAATCTGAGGTTTTCTGTAAATTGGTCTCAAAACAGGCAAAACTGATTTGTCCCCTTAACTTTTTCCACACAGAACCAGGAGATAACATGCATACAAACTGGCTCAATAGCGCCAGGGCCAAACAGGACAATGTGGTATTGCTGGTGAAAGTGCTTTATAAGCCAGAGAGAAGTTAGTTGGAATGAGTATATCTGAGGCTTGATTTAGGCTCAAACCTTTTGAAAAATGTTTGAGGGACATAAACAATATGATATTAAATATTATTTTTATTTTTTAAATTCATGGTGTAGTCCCTTTAAATGAAAGTCTTGGATCAACTTGGTGACTGATATCTACATTCTCATCAGACAGTGATACACATTCATTATGTAACTCTGTCTCACTGATTGTATAACACCGCTGTACTGTATAATACAGTATCACTGTATAACAGGGCTTTTTTCTGAGTAATCACAGTAACCGGAGTAATTACATTACAGTCATTTAGCAGACGCTTTTATCTAAAGCGACTTACAATAAGTGTATTCAACATAGGTAGGGAACGAAAACTACTAATCACCAGAAGTCTTTAGTGCATTTTCTGCAAAAACAAGCAACCAAGAGTATACCTAGCGCTAAGGTAAAAGTGCAATATATCAGCTACCTATTTCCTTAAACAGATGAGACAAAATAGCTAAATCAAATGAGCATGAGCTAAAACAAGTAATCAGAGTAATCAGAGTAAGCATGAACTGAAGTCAACAATGACAGGGTAAATAATCATAATCATAATAGAGAGAACAATGTAGTGTGTCAAAGAAACTATAGGATACCAGGTAATCAATGAACCCATCCGTCTAAATACCATTCTGTACATTTGTAGCGATCATAGCAGAATCATTAGAGAGCACGTCTGTGGAGCCGGATGCCCTGGTTGTCCCAGGTTTGATTCCATGCCAGGCCAGCAACTGTGAGTAACATTATATTAATGTATTCTACTAACGTGGTTGTAGTCATAGGACATTCTCTTTTATATGAACTGTGTCAATAGGTGGCTTGAACATCATGTCAATAATCTGTCATGTCAATCATGTAAATTCAATGAATGACATGTTGTAATACTTGTCCAGTACTTGGCAAGAAAGAAACTGATATTTGGCAGAAACACTGTGTGCGTGTGCGTGTGCGTGTGTGTGTGTGTGTGTGTGTGTGTGTGTGTGTGCGCGCCATGTTGTGAAGACATTTTTATCCTACATAACAATAATAATAATGATTAAGTTAAGTGCAGTAATACTGCATGTACAACCGTAAACATGTTTTTTTCACCTGTAGTTTTCTAACTGTGTTGTCAATCATTTAGTAAGAACATCTTCACAAGAAGACAAAGAGGATGAAGGTGTTGAATATGAGGAGATTGGCATCACTGCAAATGAAATGAAAGTCTTACATCAACTTGGTGAGTTATATTTAAATTAAATTAAAGTCTTGGATCAACTTGGTGAGTGATATTTAAATGAAATGAAAGTCTTAGATCAACTTGGTGAGTTATAGGCTATTTACATTGTCATCAGACATTGATAATAAACATGCATTATCTAACTCAGTCTCACTGACTGTATAACTCTGTATCACTGTATAGCAGAGAGAGTAATCAGAGTAAGCATGAACTGCAGTCAAACATGAAAGAGTAAATTATTCACATTAAGAGAGCTCAGAATGGGTACTAGCCTCAAATAAACTAGGCTACCGGGTAAACAATAAACCTAGCATCTGTCTAAACAACATGCTATCCAAATAACATGCTGTACATGCTATAGGATACCAGCAGGCGTGCCTGAGTTTGTCTTTTCATGGAGGAGCACAAAGAGAGACTCACTCTCTGTGTGCCCGCGAAAAATGTATTAATTCTTATTACATTAACATGCCCACATGGTTAACTGCGGGGCTTACAAGCATTGATAGGCTAACTGTACATTCACATCATGAATTGGAATACAATTCAAAAGCAAAACTGACAGCCACTGCCCAGTGTTGCCAGATTTTGCGAGAGAAATAAGCAACCAGGTCTATGAAAACAAGCCCAGAAGAAGCAACTAGGTCACATGAGCACTTTAAACCTATACATACATAGGCTATTTGAAAATAGCAGATCTACAAGCTCACAACGCAATGTGATGCGTCGTGAGCTTGTAGATCTGCTTTTTTTTGTATCTTAAAAAAAAAGTGTCAAATGTGGAATGTTTTTTAAACTGGTAAGGGAGTCCCTGGCACAACATATTTACAGATCGGGGGTCTGCGAAAAAACACATTAATTTGGAGGTCCTTGACATGACAATTTATGAGAACCACTGGTTTAAACAACATTTAGGAAGGAAGGCCAAATAAGCAACTACACTTTAGAAACAAGCCAAAACTAGAAAAAGTGCTCCTCGGAGCACAGGTCAGGTATAGTCCGTGAGCCAGGGGGGTTGGTCATTACCATCTGAGGTGATTAATGCTCATAGTGATTTTTGTCAAGGTATGCATGTCTAGAGTTAGAAAATATGTGATAGCCTTGCACCAATGGTAGCTTTATGGGTGCTATCATGCATTTTATGTTATAACACTAGGCGAAAATTACATGGGTCAATATATGAAAACATACTATTAACCCCCCCAAAAAAAATATACAAAAGGTTTTTCAATTGGTTCTGGTACGTCTAGGCATGCTTAAGAACATACAAAAAAATCTAGGAAATTATATTTCTCGTAAAGCCATCATTTTCAAGATGGCGTCCAATATGACTGCCAGGAGCTTAAATGGCTTTATGATACTGTTCAACCTAGAAAGGTGGTTTTGGTGTCTAAAACTAGGTCTTAGGGTTCAGGAAATATGGCTGAATCAGTGAAATTACCATCAGTTAATTTTGTATTGCCAAATCAAAGATGGTGTCCATCCCATGGTGATGTTCCATTGTACTAAATTATGTTAAAAACAACAAAATATTGCAGTTGTGTGAGGGAATCTGTGAACTTCGTGAACGTGATTCATATGGGGACCTGGGGGGGGGGGGGGGGAGCATTCATAGGTGTAGAATCTATTTCTAATGTTATATTTTGACTTGCTGGTCAGTCTTTGGCCTATGTGCTAAAGGTCAGGTCAAGGTCTCTCTCGCACCTTATCGTCCAACCAGGTGTCCAAGCAGGCAGCAGATATGGTCACTGGTTGACATGTACAGCAGGCCCTATTCACCTCACAATTGACATGGAGCCGTTTGTTGACACCTTGCAGGTATATAAGCATCTTATGTTCTTCAGCTGCAATGCAAAACTGATGCAAGGTTCAGCACTGGAAGTGGAAATGCATGTGGTTGCAGAACATGACAGGCAAGTTCAGTGGTCAGTCCTGAGTGTATCAGCAGCACTCTGAAGTGGTTTCTATCAACTTGGCCAAAGACATTTGAACAGATACAGCAGTAGCCTACCTGGACACTGCACATCTCCATCCTACTGGCTGACAGTGGGTAGACAACTTCTTCCTACACTTCACATCCACCAGTTTGAATGCGCAGGGAGACACATTGACATTAACTTCACCTTTTCTCTCATGAAGCACATGACTGAAGCACTTCTTCCATGCTGGCCATGTGCAGTGTGCTTGATATCTAACCCAGTGCCTGCTGAAGATGCATGTGCTCCATGCCATAGCATAGAGGCTAAGCTAGACCTTGTCTGTCGGCACCATGATGGATTCTGGATCACTGTCTCTGCTGACCAGTCTGGGGAGCAGACTGCCATAACGATCAGGAAAGATGCTGTCATGATGCATGTGAGTGGAGTGGACTGAAGCCTTCCCCAAAATGTGCAGAAACAGAGGGAGAGTTGAAGCACTGGTGTGTCTTGGTCATAAAATATTGGGGTGTAGGATTCCTCACACACAGAAAGATCATCTCTTCAATCCCATCCTTGGCTAATTTGCCCCCATGCTGTTGTGAATAGTAATGTCCTTTACCCACATGAGATGTCATCATGAAGAGTAAGAACATTAAGCAGAAGCCGTTGAGCATGTTGTACACCTTCAGTGCTGACGATAGATACTGCATTTAGTCATGATGAGGCAGACATCACCATGAGTTCCTATATCCCTGATGCAGCCATCTCTGGAAAGGGTGTGATACACATGCTCAGTGATTACACTGATGTTCTTGTCCTGTTGTATGCTGTGTATTGGGGTGTATCAGGTGGACCTACAGTGTAAAGTATAGATGGAGCATTGGGATGGGACAGTCTTATATGTATGACAAAGGCAAGATCAGAGCACACTACACTTTGCTGGCAGGGAACTTCCCAGGCCTTGGGAACTCAACTTCCTTGATGTCACAAAATTTGGATAGGAGATCTAGGATATTCTTTTTCCTGTCATTGCTAAGGGTGACCCCACCGTCAGAGCTATGTGACATGGTGCAATATCAATTTAGGGCACAGAGAGTGAGAAGTACATCACTGATGTACTGTAACTGCTCTGGTGAAGATGGTTACTGATGATATGTTCAAGCTACAGATGAGGAGTGATGTTAATAAGGAGGATACTTGTAAGGATGAGGTAGAACAGGATGTGGGTTGGAGAATACAGATGTAGTTGCAAAAGATTATATCATTTTACATTCATGTTATTATGAATACCAATTCTTGTGACATGTTAATGACACTTTTCACAAAACAAAATCATGAATAGTGAACCATGAATGTTCATCAAGTTGTTTCCATTTGTTGTTCTCCCAGAGGTCAATTTTAACCTTGACCTGACCTTTGACATGATTGACCTGATATTAAAAAAATAACATCAGGAATGGATTCTACATATGAAAACCCTAAAAAAGAGGTATTAAACAGAGGTATTCTAAGACAAGCGGATTAAAAGTAAAAAATTGCCAGGCGTGTGTTTAGTGGCCATTTTGGATATTTTCTTACCCATTGCACTATATTCTGTTTATTGAATTTCATAATACATTTCCTTAGAATCTATGTATGTAAACATGGTTTTAAATCTATAGGTAATTTACAAAGGAACCCTTTGTGTTCCATCTTTCATTAAAACCAAAGTACATCTTATGTCACATATAGTCACTATGTTGTCACTGCCTGTAATAGAAAAATATTCTAGATATGCAAATTTTAACAACCTTTCTGGACAATATATAGTCTGAGCTTTATCCCAGCCATTTTTCAGAGAGAGAGGGTCAATAATAAGAGAGAACCATCAGTTTGAAGTAGAATGCTTCATTCGGATTTTGAAAACTGTGTTTTGGCTTGTGGTTATAAAAGGAGTGATAACACACAGATAGCTACCACCGATGCAAGGCTATCACATTTTTCCTAGCTCTAGGGGTGTATACCTACCCAAAAATCACTATGAGAATTAATCACCCCAGATGGTAATGATGACCCCATTTTTGGGGTCCTGGCTCACGGACTAGTAGGTTAGTGTGGGCCAGCAATGTTCGGTATCGCCAATCAGGCTGGAATGTGAAAAATCGGACGGATAGGACGGATCGGACGGATCCGTCTTGATGACTTGACTAAAGAGATAATATGTACCGATTTGCGTGATGTTTGGACAATGTTTGTAGGAGGAATATTAAAAAAACATTGTTTTGCAAAAATTGGCCTCCTGGTGGCGCTATAATAGGGCAATAGGGCAATGAAAGGGTGGCATTTGTTCCTCAACGTAATTGTCTCCGCCAGGCCGAAAGGCATGGCGAGAGAGTATGTTTTGCGTCCGTCCGTCCGTCCGTCCGTCCGTCCGTCCGTCCGTCCGTCCGTCCGTCCGTCCGTCCGTCCGCGCGTGTGTGTGTGTGTGTGTGTCCGTGCGTCATTCTGTCTGTGTACAGCTAATTTCCGGCACCTTTGGCTTGATCGCAGCGAAACTGTGCACACACACTCCCTGGATGACACAGAAGAACCTATGCCCCAAAAATGTTCACATGGGCCTTTTATAGCGCCACCAGGAGGCCGATTTGTGGAAAACACATTTATTTTTACAGTACTCCTACAGATTTTGTCCAAAAATCCCACAAATCAGTACACAGTATCTCTATAGTCATTAAACAAAGATTTTTCATATTCCATCCTGATTGGCTAAAATTGGCTTCCAAAGTTTTGCAGGAGTGCTCCGTTTTGAACAGAATGCCTGAAATCATGAACACAGCATGCAATTTTCGTGAACTTTTGCACACACATTCCCAGTAGGCCAAGGAAGAAATGCTACTTTTTTCTATTTTCAAAATAGCCTCATGGTGGCTCTATAACAGGCCGATTCGTGTTTTTACGTATAACTGCACTGATCTGTGTAAAACGTTGTATGCACACTCTCTAGAGGCCAAGGAAAATCCTTTGCCCTGCATTTTTGACATATGCCTTTTATAGCGCCACCAGGAGGCCGACTTATGTAAAACATTTTTTTTGCTATTAAGTGGATTATGTTGGATGATAAGCTCTGATTTGGCCAATTTTCTGATCATTTTGCCAATTTTCTGATCATTTTGATTGTTTAATTTATCGTTTAAATTGGCAGGCTAGGATAAAACTAACAGTTTGAGGATAAACTGAAGTTGTTTGAGTTCTTGTGTTTTTCTTGTCATGTTGAAAGCAGGATGCAGGTCAGAGACAGCAGAGGTCACTCTAAACGATGCAGGAAGTACTTCCTCCTTATCTCATGATGTCATCCATGAGGAGGAAGTGACCGTCGTCTTCAACCCACAACCTCACCACACCAACACTCAACATGCAGGAAAGTTGGAACCACTGTTACACCTTTATCTATAATAATAAAAATAATAATGTTATGGTACTAATGATAATGATAATAATAATAACAATAATAATAGAAAAATGTGCTCCTCGGTATGTTGCGTCATGATCCAAAGGATCCAGGGGGAAAAAATGATTGTACGACATATGGTTTAAGAGTTATAGGCCAAAACGTGAAGTGGGCTGTTGTAGCGCCATGATGAGGCAATGTGAAAAATTTGGGTGGAGGTTTTTTCTTTGTCTAGTGCAGAGGTTCTCAGCTACCAGTCCGCGAGAAGACGGCCGGGAATTCCTAGTTCAGCAATGTTTTTTTTGTTTTGTTTCTCCATATAATAGCAGCATAGTAGAAAGAACAGATCTGCAAGCTCACAACGCATTGCATAAGGGGGCGTTGTTTACCTTGTACATCTGTTTTCCCGCTGTAACACCACTTTACAACGACTGACCACAATGCATTTCATGATTGTTGCAGAAATTATCAAAAAAGATGAAAAAGCAGTCAACACTAACAAACTTCTTCACTGGGGCCACCAAGGCAGATAGAAGGCCAAATGAAGGCGAAAAAGATGTTGGAGCTAAGAAAAAGAAAATATGACAGCTCCTACATGCAATACGGATTCACCGCAACAAGTGATGCAGATGCACCAAAACCATTGTGTGTGGTATGCGGGGCTACGTTGGCTAATTCAGCTATGAAGCCATCACACTTGAGATTGCACCTTGAAAAAAAAACATCCAGAACTCCAAGATAAGCCAGTGGAATATTTTGTGAGGGAGAAACGCGGACAAAACTGCCAGCAGCAGACTCTGAAAACCACATCTTCAGTCAATGTAGCTGCTTTGAAATGTTCGTATTTGGTGGCAAATAGAATTGCTAAATTAAAGAAGCCTTTCGACATTGGAGAGAGCTTGATACTTCCTTCAACACAGGACATTTGTTGAGAAATGTTTGGGGAATCTTTTTTAAGCTTTCTAAGAAAGCTGGGCACTTTCCTCTCCCTGATAACACAGTAACAAGAACGAAATGACAAGTCATATTCTACCAGGTGCTCTCTCTGTGTGTGTGTGTGTGTGTGTGTGTGTGTGTGTGTGTGTGTGTGTGTGTGTGTGTGTGTGTGTGTGTGTGTGTGTGATTGTTTTCATAGACCTGATTGCTTGTTTTTGGGATTGCTTGTTTTTCTCGCCAAACCTGGCAACATTGAATATGCAACGCTAATGTTTTTTTTTATATAAGTGGTGGCAACATTTTTAGACACCACACGGGTCTTCCCAACAATAGCGAAGATTAAAGTCAGGGTGAACATGGCCAAATAATAACTTAATAGCCAAACTAGGTCTTAGACCCTCCAGAAAAACGCGGGCAAAAATCCTTGATTATGCGGGCTAAAACTCTTGATTATGCGGGCTAAAATCCTTGAAATTGTGAAATTGCGGGAAGTTGCGAAATATGCGGAAAGTTGTGAAATATGCGGCAATATGCGAAATGTGCGATATGCGAAAAGTTGCGAAAAATGCGAAATATGTTAAAAGTTGCGAAATATGCGGAAATATGCGATGCGAATCGCATATTATGCGATGCGATGTGCGTATTATGCGATGCGCATATTATGCGATGCGATGCGGCCTTTTTGAAAAAACGTTACCCCTGCATAATTATGCGCCATTTTGCTGATTATGCTGTAAATTCTGCGATCACATAAACGCATTTTTCTGGAGGGTCTATCTAATGAAGCACGCTAGCATTTAGGCTAACTCTGTTGCCTGAGGCCAGCACTGTCTACAACTGTTGCAGTGTTGAAGGAGGGGAGCGGAGGGCGGTTACTGCGGAGGACGGGCCGTCTCCCCATTGGCTTAAAGGACAGGCAAAACGGGGAAGTGTCCCCATTGGCTTTAAAGGAGTGAAGGACAGCCAGGATAGCCAATGATTGAAAACATGTCGAACATGATGCAAATTTTTAGGATGACGATTTTTAGGATGACGATTGGGTCTGACTGTTTGTATACTCAGGCGCTCTTCGAGCACCTGGTAAAAAGGAGAATTCATGACATGGCTGAGGATGTTGAAACGCAGTTATTTGAAAGGATTTGTGCATTTCCATGGCATGCTGTTATGACCCTGTGTGTTGCCCTGTATACTGTATGTCTTTTTCCCTCATTGGTGTATGGGTGACTGGGTGGTGCTGATTGAGTGATTGAGTACCAGTTGGTGTGTGAGTGGGATGAGTGGTGTCTGAATGTGAGTGACACAGAGGTTCGATGGCTATCCAGGGGTAAGGCCCTTAACAGAGTGAACTACAGCCCTTTCTTTACGTAGAAGGGCTCTGACCTGGCCAAGCACTTGACAGATGAAGACTGGGTTGCAAAACTGGCGTATTTGTGTGATTGCGAACGCAGCGGAAGGAGGCGCGCCGAAGGCGCGCCTCCGCGCAAGTGGAGCTTACTATGAAACCGTGCTCGGGTTGTGTCTCCGTATCTCCGTATCTCCGTATCTCTGTGTGCGTGTCTCTGTATCTCTGTGTGCAGTATGTGGCTCAAATCCTCTGCCCTGTGTGCAGCCAAGTAAATGTCCAATATAGACGTACCATACATCAAATGAAAGGTCTTTGAAAACTGAACACACCTGTCAAGGTTGCGTTTAAGCCCGCCCCTTCCCCCGGAAGCCACGCCCCGGAGAAGGCTCCTAAAAACTCCCCATTGAAACCCCATGTTAAATGAAAAGTGCCCGAATCGCTCCCAAACTTTTTCTACCCCCCCTAAGTGGGGGTCTACGAACAAATACTTCGGGCTCGGATTTTGGCTCCGCCCCCCGGAAGTGGGTGAAACAGGCACTTCAAACACTTTGTTGAATTGTTCAAAAACATTCAACGTTTTCTTTTTGTGAATTTGTATTTTTCTAAGATGCTCCTTTTAACGCAGATTTTTTTTAATTTATTTTGTATTTTTTTATTGGTTACTTTTTTTTAAATATTTTTTTTCATAATTTTTTTTTTGCGTTCGCTTACCGCGTTCGCGCGTCTTACTTGTATATTTACACATCTGAACTGTCCCTCCAGGGGAAAGTCTGGCTGACAAAGTGTCTGCTTTTAAATCCAAATTGGATTCATGGGCACAACCAGTTGACAGAGGTGCCTATGATATGTTCCTTACATTTGCTGAGCGTGTGAGTTCCAGCCCCCCCCCCGAAAGGACCGAGGACTGGGAATGATTGGATACGTGATCCCTTTGCTTCCTATGCATCAACTCTTAATTCCAGGATTTAAAACTTTATTCATGATGCATTCTGTCCCATCCTTCTGGATCAAAGTGAAGACGGAATACCCCGAACTATCCACACTGGCACTAAAGACCTTGTTACTTTTCTTGTCTACATACTTTTGTGAGGCTGGCTTTTCAGCCATGATAGCCACCAAGGCAAAGTTCAGAAACCAACAGGATTATTGTACAAATACACTTCATTTGTCTTTGACCTCAATGACACCACCTTACAAACTGCTTGTCTCAGGGAAGCAGGCTCCGGTCTCCCACGATAGGTAGAGTTATTATGACCAAAGTAGTTAAAGTGTCTGCCTGCCTGTGTATGTGATGTTGCAATACTGTTTTTCAACATGATGTCAAATCACTAATTACTACTACATGTAATGTTGTTTGTTATCACTAGTGTGTCGCCCCTCTGCTTTTAAGCGGTGTTGTGTTTTTTACTATTGACTTGAGCGTGTCAAAGCTTATTCTTCGGCAGTAGCATACCTACTGTTGGAGGAAAAGCCTGTTATACACTGTCAGACCGTGTCTTTCTTATATTGATAATTTAGCCCCAACCGGCAGTGTGTAATATGTGTCTAGCCCCCAAATCTACTTCATGGTGGCGCTATAACAGGCCGATTTGAAAAGAATTAAGGTCCTTACACACCGGGGCGAATTCTTCATGCGAATAAATAAGTTTTTTTTCAAAACCTTATAAAGTCAATGCAAGCGTCCACATCAGTTTCGCGAAGCGAAAAAGCGTCTTTTAATTATTCGGAACGAGTCCGAATTTTGCGTATATTCGCATATTCGTGTGTAAGGACCTTTAGAGTGGAGATTATTCATCAGTCTAGCGGTGCTTGTGGCATGTCGTTCAAAATGGGCCCCTCCAGCAAACTTTGAAAGGCAATCATAGTCAGTCGCAGTGTTAATTTTGATTTTTGAATTTTTTATTTTGTTTTAGTCATAGTCTTTTGAATATTTTGTCATATTTTAGTCATCTGAAAAGTTTTAGTTTTAGTAGTCTAAATCTACAGTTGATTTTGTCGCCAAAAATGTATTTTGCCAGGCCTTGATGGTGTCGTAATGTCTGATTTTACACTTGGTTGCATGCTGAAAATGGCCGATCTATAAGCTCACAACGCGTTGTGCTGCGGCGCGTTGTGAACTTGTAGATCTGCTATTTTCAGAGCGCTATTTTCAGAGACTGACGGGGGGCGTAAACATAGCCTCTGGCATTCGACTGTTCGGCCTTCTGCCAATACAATATCGGGCATTGTCTAAAGTCACACAAAAAGAAGAAAGAAATGGAATTATTTTATATATATTTTAAATTTTTGTGTGTGTGTGTGTACAGATGCAGTGATCTATGAGGTAGAGGATCCACAGGAGGTGTATGATGATGTGGACAATGCTGACATCACAGCTAAGGTCCAAGACGACCCACAACCTGGAGACCCCCTACACCACCTTAAGGGGAGACTGAAAGTAATAGTGTCATTAATATGTATTGTGTTTTGTTATTATATTATTTTTGTTATTATATTATTGTAATTACTGTTATTTACTTATATCAATCACTTTAACTTAATGCAAGTGTATTAATGTTTTATCATTAAAGATAACAACCATTTTGCCCTTTCCCCCTACATTTGAGATACACTCCTCTACAACCTAAAAAAAAATGATACACACAGTAATCATGTCGGACAGTGTCCTTACAGTATTGTACTTCAGTCTATTGACCGAGCAGAGAAACCATCCAGCTCAGTTGTCCCACAATCTCCATGTGGAGGGGTTGGGGGAGTTGGCCATGATTCTATACTATGCATCCAAATCATCCTCAGAGTGCCAGCGTTTTTTACAGTGTTTTGGCGATCTTTGGACAGCTGCAGAAGCCACAATGTGCACCCGGATGTAAATAACAATTTATTTTACTGCGATCGGCGGTTTAAAATGGCTGGTTTTCACACAAAAAAAAGAATCAGAGCTAGAAGTGTTTTTCTCCAAATCCTGTCATTGGAGCCTAAGTTGCGTTAGAGCGCCCTCTTGTGGAATAAAGAAAAATTGTAAACGATGTAGATCTACGTCTTTGGCACCCAGTTTGTTAGAACATAGGTCCCCTTGCCAGCGAAAACGGCGATTTTACTGTACCTTTGAAAAATCATGGAATATTCTCTGTGACCGCCGTCCTCACAGAGATCGGTTCATTACATGCACGGGGTCCAGTAGAATAAAAAATAATAATGATGTCCGGCCGCGATCCTTCATTCCAGAGCTATGGCCGTTATAATGTGGCTTGTTTTTAGAAAAACAAGCAGAAAACAACCAAAATGTACTTTTGTGAATCCTTGAAGGAGGCTAACTTTTTGTGGTCACGTGATTTCTAGGTGTATTCTTCTTTGGTGGGGCTTGGATCATTCACAGGCAATCATCATAAGTCGTTCTTGGCAGTGTGGGTGTTTAGACGATGTCTCGTCATAAGTCGTCCTTGGCAGTGAATGAGTCAATGACGAATATCTACTGACTGGACTGCTAAAATTACAGTTTTGTGTCTGCGATGAGATTACGTCCGGCCTGTGCCCAAAACAAATGGAGAGTTATGAACAGAACTGACTATGGCTTGAGGTGGTAAACATGGCCAACGTGAAATCGCGCAAAGACACCCGACTCAATATTTTGAGTGCAAAAATAAGAATTAATTAATTAATGAATTGATTAAAAAAAAATCCGCCTCTCTTTGTGCTCCACCACTCATTGACTAAGTTAGGCGCTCATGATTGTGATGTCCATATCAAATAAATAAACATAATAAACATATGGTCTTCCCCTCATGGGGGGGGGGTCAATGTTTATCAGCTAGCAGAGCTAATATGACAGTTTCTAGAGAAAGTTCCCCTTCTAGCGTAGAGGAAACAGTGTCCTATATGCAGTTGAGGGATTGCATGATGCCAAATTCGTCATACAGTATGATGTTTGATCTTTCAGGATAACATTTGAGTTTAGGTACAGTATGTGTCCCTTTTTAGGAAGGCTATTTACATGCTTCCCGTTTTAATAGCTCTATTAAACATCATCATAGTTAAACAAGTCTAGACACATCAAGTAGCCCATTGTTTCATTACAAAACATTTACTTAATTGATATTTTATTTGAGTGAATACATTTGTACTTTAAAGGACCACTTCACCCATTTTCAGCCTATCTTCATATAATTGGTCCTCACTAACGCTCCTACCAGTGACATCATCGTTAGGCACGATTATGACGTGAAAAACAAACAATTGCCACTTGAGATCTTTGATGAATGGACACTTGCTGACACGGGTATTCCTCATCCTCTGAGGATATTTTGTTGCACAAAAGTAGTGAAAATAGCAGATCTACAAGCCAACAACGCGTGACGTGCTGTCAGCTTGTAGATCGTCTATTTTCACTATTTTAGCAGATCTATAAGCCTGCAAGGCGTCGACATGTTATCAGCTTGTAGATCGGCTATTTTCACTAATTTAGCAGATCTATAACCCCGCAACGCATCGACGTGTTATCAGCTTGTGGATCGGCTATTTTCACTATTTTAGCAGATCTACAAGCCCACAACGAGTCGACGTGTTGCCAGCTTGTAGATCGGCTATTTTAAAATGGGCTTAGTAATAAAAAAGAAACCCAACCGCGTATGTATATATTTGTTGTCACAATGTTGTATATGTAAATTTATATGTTAAAAGTATATTTACTTTTCATGCCGTTGGCGTTGAATACCTTGTTTTACTTAGTGAATGTTATACTTTTACCTCAAGGATCCAGATTACTTCATTGTGTAACATACCATGCATTCTTCTATTTCCCTGCTCAGTACATTACTGATCAATGAGTTATTTGCTGTAAATTATCCTCTGGAACAGTGTTCTGAGACTTGAGATAAATCTTGTTTGATCCTGTCATGGCTGGCTCTTGCCACGACAAATAATAGGGGAGGGAGACCAACGGAAAGTATAACAAAGATATTTATTAACTAATAACCTAACACATAACTGAGAGAAAACATACAAGGAAAGCATAACAATAAAGGAATGAGGTGTGGAGTCAGTAAATCAGTGGTGTAAGTGTGGATGAGTGGAACATGGTGTAGTGCAGGGTGTGTGGATGAAAAGAATAATCAAATAGAACAGAACAAAAGCATGGGGAGCAGCTGAAGAGGACGGCAGTCCTCTCTCCTCTGGATCTCAACATGGACTGATCATGGGCTGGCTTTTATAGACTCCTGGAGGCACCGAGCCCAGGTGCTCTCCAATGAGCCATTAGTAGACACACCCTGTTCATCTAGAAGGGACAGGTTTAGCAGAGCACACTCCCATACTCCATATAAGGGAGTGGGGCATCACACCTCCCCCCTTAAAGTCGTGGTCCCAATAGGCTCCACGGCTCCCAACTTTAACAGTAATTTTACATATCAAATTATTAAACCCAATAATCCAAAATAAATCATACCCAACTAAGTGCATTTATACATCACACAATGTTAACGTTTTACTTTTACCATGGTTCTACGACATTTTAGCTTCTAAATACTTTTCAATTATGTGTCTGACAATAGTGTGCTATAACACCCTTATAGCCCTGGCTCTGTAACCCCCTGGACTCTCCTCCCCCTCAACGGCTGGATCCGGTGTTTCAGCTATAGCAATGCGGCCGTCAAGGAGCAGGACAGACCAGGGATCACAACACCAGGCACTAAAAAAAAAACAGACACCAAGTATTAGACAGAGACATATACACTGGGTTACAAAACAATGCCCCAGTCAACTCTAGACACCGGACCTTGGGTAGGTGACCCAACAGGTTGTGTCCTCTACCTCAGTCACTGCCACTGACTGAGAAGAAGGACTTAAGGTGACTGACTCACGACCATTGCTAGGTCGTAACAGGTTTTCATGACACCACTGAGTAGCTTTCCGAAGATTAGGAGTTGCAATGAGGTAGCTGACCTCTGACATACGCTTGACAACAGTATATGGACCTGTAAGTTTTGTTTGGAAAGGCAAAAGAGCCAGCACCTGCTCACCCGGACTGAACTGCCGACCAAATGAACGCTTAATTTTCACTTTAGCATTTGCAATGACTTCTCTAGTAGGCTTAGAAGAACCCACCTGCTTCACAAGTGGTGGTGGCGACACATTTGCCCACACGCGCCCCCCAGCATGCATGTTACCCAGGAGAACATCCACCCCAGCCATCGGTAACGCCGTGCGCAACGCCACTTTCACCTCGCCCTGAACCAGACCACACTCGAGATTGAGTTTGTGTATAGGAGAAGGGATTATGGACATGCCCATACCACGGCTCAACATGTCACCCCCAGTAGCAGACTGTGCAGAGAATGGCAGGACAGAGTCAAGCACGTATGTGCCCAGCGCAGCCGTGTCCCGCAGAATTGTCACAGGTATTTTTTCACTGGACCCCACAAGAGAGATAAACCCCCTCTCCACGAATGGTCGATACGCCTCATCTACATCGTCAAGACTCCTCTCGCTCCCATGTAGAGAACTTACCGACCCTGACACAGCTGACACCGGCGCAACAGCCGCTGCCGACTTTACCTCCATTTTCTCTCTCTGTTTCAGTGAATAACAGTCTGCTTTCATGTGACCTTTCTTGCCACAGTAGTGACATGTTCTGTCACCGTCACGGGCAGCCCAACTTTTCCCGTCCTCCATTTTAAAATTTCTATTGAAAGGTGCGCTGCGCCCGTCGTCACAATGGATGGACGCGGTGCTCTCCTCGTGCGTAATTTGGGCGCCCTGCTGTACCCAGTCTCGGTGCGTCAAAACATACTGGTCAGCCAAAGCGGCTGCTTCTGCCACAGTTTGAACCTGCTGTTCGGTAATGTACATTGCTATATGAGGCGGACTGGCATTTTTGAACTGCTCTAACAGCATCAAATCACACAAGCCTTCACAGGTGTTCCCACCTGCAGCCATACGCCACCGGTTAAAGTTAATCACTACTTCCCTTGAAAACTCTAAATATGACTGGCCATCTTCCTTCCATTCCTAAATCTCTGACGGTAACCTTCAGGCACCATCTCGTAAGCTTTAAGAACAGCTGATTTTACCGTGGCATAGCTTACACTGTCGGTCACCGACAAGGCTGAGTATGCCTCCTGCGCTCTCCCAGTCAGAACACATTGTAGCATTACCGTACGATCCTCCTCAGGCCAACCTCTAGACTCTGCCAGTCTCTCAAAAGAAAAAAATGTTTCTGGGTCTTTCTCATTAAATTTAGGCATTAAGCGCAAGCTGCTCACTAAATCAAAAGGGCGCTGTCCATACGCTAAACCTACCTCACCTACCAACAGCTTCTGATCCATCTTCCCTTCCCTTACCAGTTCCAACTTCTCCCTCTGTAAACTAAGTTTTGCCTGCTCGGTTGTATGTGGGTCATTCCAGA
Source organism: Gymnoscopelus braueri (assembly GCF_963280865.1). Lineage (NCBI taxonomy): Eukaryota > Metazoa > Chordata > Actinopteri > Myctophiformes > Myctophidae > Gymnoscopelus > Gymnoscopelus braueri. The sequence goes on from NC_137625.1 coordinate 29,425,181, forward strand.
ATTGGAGGACATTTGGGCTTTCAAATTTTTGAAAAATTAACCTTCTATTTGACACATTTCTGTTATATATTCATCAATAATAGGTACTAAACTATCAAAAGCTTGATTGGCTCAGCTCAGGCATCAAAGATATTTTTTTTATTACATGTTTTATTTATTGTTTGCTATACCTGGCGCAACCCTGTTACCAACACTCAGGAACCTGCAAAAAGTGCATTAATGTATTTTTTTAATATAATTCCTTTACCATTTGGTTAAAGAAGTAACATTCTCTCTGAATAAACATTTGATTTCAGATATGAATTTATTTCAATTAGTTTAAGCAACTTTTGAAATCTATCTTGCACAACTTTTCAATTGTGGCATGTTTCACTTTACTAATTTAAGTATTAATTTTCAAATATTTGCTCTAACCCATTATGCATATAATTACTTAAACTCTTAAAGGACAATAGGTCAAACCCTTATGCGTTGAGAAAGACATTTATGTTAATATTTGATTAAAATGTTAATGGTAACAGGGTTGAAATTACAGTAACAGGGTTGAATAGCTACATTAATTCTGATTATAGATTATTTTCAACGTGACAAATAAATGCTCAAGACCACATAATTAGTCTTTTAATAACTTTTAATAACAGAAAATGAAATATTATTTGAATAACTTTTAATATGTTTCACATGAGGATTGTTGGTAAGTAGTGTGGAAATGGAAAATGGACCAGGATGCAGCAGAGCTGTTCCAGAAAATCAGGGTTTTATTTTGCAAACAGGAGACCTTTTATACCTGATCACCAGCTAACTTGAGGGAAGACTCTAACTAAGTAGTTCCACTTAGACACAGGTGGCATTGATCACACCTCAATTAGACCTAACCTGTCAAGCCTATTAAGTTAAAGGACATAACCATTTACCATAACCATGTGTACAATGCAGACAATAACACATACTGTGTTAATGTTAATAAATTAACAAAGTATTTCCTTCTGTGAAATTAATAATACAACCAGAAAATCAATATAACCAGGAAATCACATGACAACTTAAGGGGGATGAACACTCCTTCTTAAATGGTTATGTCCAGGGATTTAAGTCTGTAGACAAAGAATAGTGAAAGTGAATAGTGAAAACATGAGCAAGAGGAATCCAAACCTTCCCCTTGCAAACATTACACAATCAATGACCTCATACCTGAATATGAATGCGATTACATGTTTGGAATTTTGGGACTGGAGAAATGAGCCTCCATGATGTTTTTCACCCCTTCTCCCTTTGGCTCACACATAACCTTGAAAAATAATAAGGTTTTTCTTGCCACAAAAATGCTTAATAGTGAACTGGTATGGTTGGAGGGCTATAGACTATGCCTGGAGGATGCAGGCATTCTGATGTTGCATCGAGCTAGTGCATCCACCTTAGGGCTCAGTGGTCAGTCAGCAGCTTGAACTCCCTCCCCAGCAAGTAGTAGCGTAGTAGTAGTAGAATGATGACCTCTCCAATCTCGTCCTTGGTACGACTGCCTGGACGCATCCATCACTTGTACAGCCCCTTCAGTCAGATCTCTCTGACAGTCTCCTCTGCTGGAACAATGGTGCTGCAGAACCTCTGTCGATAAGTCTCTTCAGTAGCATTGTATTTGTTTGGTACTGCTGTTTTGATAGCTTCATATGACTCTGACTGTTGTTGTTCATCCATGCCAGCATATGCTTCAAGGGCCCGTCTGGTCAATAAAGTGACAACTGGGGCAACCCATTTTCCCTGCCTCCACCCCCATGCACTCAAACCGCACAGAGAAGCTCTCAGCATCCTCACCTTCTCTGATGTCTGGGATTCTCAGTTCTGAAACATGAGAGGCTGAAGTTCGGTTAGGTGGATTATCAGGTCTCTGATCCAGTGGCATGGGCTGTCGTGATGTCTCTGTGTCCATTGCACCAGCAGCTGTTTGGACTTGGTTACGGCCAGAACAAAATTTATTCAGTCCGTTTAGAACGACACATAAAGTTCCTCATCTCTTCCATGAAGCTAGTATCAACAGGTGGTGCCATTGGTGTACTCACTGTAGCCTCTTTTGGTCGCACCACTGGTCCTTAATCACTTGGTTTGGCGGCTACCAGAGAACAGTCAGATGGATCGGGAACAGAGATGACAACCCCTTTAACTGGAGGCCCCAACTCCATGCTCCCCTCACGCCAAACACTTTCTTGACTCCCCAGTTCAACTGGGTTCAGCCTGGTAGCTCAGCCTCTTCCACGGCCACCTGGCATCATGGTCTACTTCACAGTTGTCAAATTCATAAAGGCATACCATCCCACCACTGCCACCAAACAACTATAACTCATTTGGACTACATGGTTAAAATAAATTGAAGCAATATAGTCTGTAAAATTCAATAATGTTTAAAATACGTAGATTAACCTAAATTATAGTTTAGATTATGTAATGTTTTTAATTTAACCATAAATAATAGTGTTTTAATTCTATTAATGCAACCCTGTTAATGTTGTACAAGCCTGTTACTCTAATCACAGTAACAGGGCTGCAAGTAACAGGATTGCAAATCTATGCTAATGTTAGCTTTTTCTCAGGAATAGAAGCTAGCTGTTTAGATAGCTGTTAGGATTTACCAAGAGGACAAACTCACATAAGTACATAAGTACAGATCTTTTTGTCAAGTATTTATCTTATTCTGGAAATATGCATAACAGGGTTGCGTGAGGTAGGTTGAGACATTCAAGCAAGGCTGACAATGTTATAAAAATATGAATAATAGAAGAGAGGAGATACCTTTGCTCTACCCATGCTGTTAGGAAAGTGTTTGATGATGTCACTTCTAGTGTGTCATGTGACTCACACTTTTCTTCTTCTTTTACCATGCTAAAAAGGTTAAGGTAACAGGGTTGCATGCAAGTTGTGGGACACAGGTTCCTTGCATAATAATACTTATTTAAAATATTATGTTAATTAAAAAATATGTTTGCACATCTACAAGCGACATCTATGAACAAAATAATGCAAAAGAAAGTAGATTTAGATGTCATTTTAACAGTTTTATCTGAGATTCAATTTGGTCACCAAGGGGGTGGGACAAGAGAAAAGTAGCATTTTAGGGGTACTACAGACTTATTTGGTATTTTTTTTAAATATGTTCAAACATTTTTTTCTCTATGTTGATTTAGATTTGGTCTCAGGACAAGTCAAAGTTACACGACAACTGCATTATTTAGTATTTTGTAAATGGATTATTTGACATTTCTTGGGTGGGACGTAAAATGTCCTCCAATTCTGGAATGACCCACGTCTTGCCAGCTCGGTTGTATGTCTTGCCTTTTCCACTTCAATCTGTTGCTTGTTTCTATCCATCTCTAACTGTATCAACATCAGCTCCTTCTGCTCCGCAAAAGAAAGCTGTGTTTGCATCCTTTGGATCGGCAACGGCACCGCAGCACCGCCTCCCTCCCCCGTTTCACCACCCGGTAAAACATCCAAATCCTTTAGGTTAACTATCAATATTGCCTTTAAAGTCTCTGGTTTGCGTCTCTTATCCCCAATGTCTATTTTATAGTATTCTGCAATCTCATAAATTTGTAGTATTCAGGAGCGTCCCCTAACTGCCTAAGTAAATCTTCTCTAACTCAACCCTATCTCTTCATGAGGTAAATTGCGGGGGTATTTATGCACCAAATATACGATGGGGACAACGCAACCCGTTAATAATCACGTTGTCAGCCACGTACCGTGCCCCTTACCGCGTTCACCCCAACACTAGCAAAACAATACAAGAAAAAAACAAATCCACGAAAGTTTAAACACTAACGTGGCTATGCCTCACATGGGACAAACAGCAGCAGCTCCTATATGAATACTAAATCCTAGTACCAGTGTGTCAAGTAACCCATATTCCATTTACATTCAACTATTTCCATGCTTCAACGAAAAAATAACGGGGAATCAAAAAAACATTTAACGGTAACGAAACATTAAACAACTCAAAACACGCACGTCCTGACAAAAAGTTTAATTTTCGCGTCATCATAGCCCAAAAAAGGGAATCCCGAGCCAAGCCCACCAAACCCACGCATCTGATTGGCCTAGCTCTACAGAGACGTCACGGGGAAAACCCCAATTACTTCCACCAGACCGGCTTTTAACACAAGCCTCAGTAGGTGCGCATAAACAATACTGTAACTTTAAATCAAATACTCACTTTTGGAACGAGCCCCCATTTGTCATGGCTGGCTCTTGCCACGACAAATAATAGGGGAGGGAGACCAACGGAAAGTATAACAAAGATATTTATTAACTAATAACCTAACACATAACTGAGAGAAAACATACAAGGAAAGCATAACAATAAAGGAATGAGGTGTGGAGTCAGTAAATCAGTGGTGTAAGTGTGGATGAGTGGAACATGGTGTAGTGCAGGGTGTGTGGATGAAAAGAATAATCAAATAGAACAGAACAAAAGCATGGGGAGCAGCTGAAGAGGACGGCAGTCCTCTCTCCTCTGGATCTCAACATGGACTGATCATGGGCTGGCTTTTATAGACTCCTGGAGGCACCGAGCCCAGGTGCTCTCCAATGAGCCATTAGTAGACACACCCTGTTCATCTAGAAGGGATAGGTTTAGCAGAGCACACTCCCATACTCCATATAAGGGAGTGGGGCATCACAATCCCCATTGGAGGGGAGATAAATTCAGGTGTTTTAATATTCAAGATGTTTATTTATTAAAACTCATACAGAGTAAGATAAAATAAAAACTAGAAAAAGTGCTCCTCGGAGCACAGGTCTCCGCCAGGTCAGGTAGGTTATTGTGGCCTCCCGGTGGCGCTGTAATAGGCCAATGTGAGAAGGGTGGTATTTCTTCCTCGGCCTAGTGGGAATGTGCGTGCAAATTTTCACGGAACGCGCACGCTGCGTTCATGATTTGAGACATTTTGTTCAAAACGGACCAATCCTGCAAACTTTGGAAGCCAACCTTAGCCAGTCAGGATGGAATATGAAATATCAGACAGATCCGCCTTGATCAAATGACTATAAAGATACTGTGTACCGATTTGTGTGGTGTTTGGATAAAATCTGTAGGAGTAATATCCAAAAATCGGTTTCACACAAATCGGCCTCCTGGTGGCACTATAACAGGCCCATGTGAAACATTTGGGGCAGAATTTGCACCAAGGGAGTGTATGTGCACAGTTTCGCAGCGACCGGGCCAGTGGTGCCGGAGATTAGCCGCTCGCAGACAGACGGACGGACGGACGGACAGACGGACAGGGGGTAAAACATACTCTCTCGCCATGCCTTTCGGCCTGGCAGAGACATAAGTAGTAAATAGTCTGTAGATTTATTATAATGGCAACATTATTAGTTAGAATGAAATGCAAGGTAGGCCTACATCTAAGTAATTTGTTCCAAACCAAGATGAAATAATAGATTAGATATATTTAGATAATAGATAGACTGGTCTGCATTTGAGGTGGATCTCTGAATAAGTGAAAATAATTATGTACAGTCTAACAATAAATATAAAATGTACAGTGAATATATACATTTATATATACTGTACAATATAATACGTTGTGAATGAAGTACAGTCTCTGAAGGGTTATGTTTAACAGAAATCTGTCAAAGTTTGCCAATGTAGGCATACATATTGTAATAATGCAATTAAATCATTGCAGGGTTTTTTTTCACGCCGTAGGTAGGGATCGAACCCACGACCATACCTGAACAAGCATACCTGAAATTGACAAAGTCCCAATTTTCATTAATCTATCGTGTATACTTTTGTGTCTGTGATGAGATTACGGCCGGCCTGTGCCCAAAACAAATGGAGAGTTAAGAACAGAACTGACTATGGCTTGAGGTGGTAAACGTGGCCAACGTGAAATCGCGCAAAGACACCAACTCAATATTTTTAGGGCAAAAATAAGAATTAAATATAGCTGCAAGCAGCAATAATACGGGGCCAGTGAATGCAGATAGAAAAAAGAAAGAAGCAATGATAAGTAATATGCACAATAAGCCATAGAAACATAGAAGACTGAACTTGAGAGAAAGGAGACCATGCAATTAACAAATGAGCATTTTAAACCCTCACTAACCCTAACCTCAGTAAAACAACGCCTAAGCCTATCCTCAAGAAACACTATGTGTAAACCTAAGAATGCCAAATTATGATCACCTCAATACATTTTCGGGAACAGGGATCGAACCAGCGACCTATGGACTCACAGGCTGCCTCTCTTCTCATTCCGCTAAAGCTGGGGAACAATAGCCTGGGTGAGGGGGGGAAGAAGAGGAAAAAAGGGGAAGGAGGGGGGAGGAGAAGCTGTGGGGGAGGAGGAAGGGGGAGCTGTGGATCGAAAGGTCACCAGTTCGATTCCCGACCGGAACATCTCTCTAACCCACCCAAAGTCTTACCAAGTGATATGAATCTTTCAAATATCATTTAATTAGTGACACAAAGAGGTCAGTGTCTTATGAGATTGCCATACAGCCAAGTAGTTATATTTTGTATTGTTAAATACTTTACTGTAGTGATATTTTAATTGTATGATGCACAGAGCTGAATTATTATGGACTGATCTTTATATGAAGTGTGTGACATAGATTATACAGTCTTGTGCTACTGTGTGTGTGTGTGTGTGTGTGTGTGTGTGTGTGTGTGTGTGTGTGTGTGTGTGTGTGTGTGTGTGTGTGTGTGTGTGTGTGTGTGTGTGTGTGTGTGTGTGTGTGTGTGTGTGTGTGTGTGTATAACTCAGTCCATAATTATAGTGTATGCATATATATATATATATATGTATATATATATATACACCATATTATAATTATGGACTGAGTTGTATGCAGCGTGTAGCTGACTATCCCTCTCCCGGCACCGCTACAGCTTCGTCCAGGCTGAAGTTGTCTGTTGAAGATCATACATTTTTGCCTTCTGTCATGAACCAAGCCCCTGGCTGAAACTGGTGAAAGTAGCTGATCTACAAGCTCAGAAACACGTTGCTATCTGAAAAGTTGTGAGATTGTAGATCGGCTATTTTCACAATTGTGTCATATATTGCAAAAAATACTCTCTCCAAGAAGCATTTCATGTTACCTTTAACAGTTGCGCATGCATTAATTGATACAGTCATGTTTTGTGCGATACAATTGAGAAGTAGCCAGCAAGAGTTGAGGCTTGAACTGGCGACCTTGGATCCAGAGGCTGATGCTGAAGCGAGACGCCATTGGACCAACAGATCAGAATCAGTGAAAAAAGAATTCACACTAACACTAACACTAAGATCACTCGTTCACAAACCATTTACCAATAGAGAAATTGTAAGTCTCCTCGAAACCGAAACCAGTGAAAGCAGCCGATCTACAAGCTCACAAAACGTTGCTATCTGAAAAGTTGTGAGATTGTAGATCGGCTATTTTCACAATGAAGTACGTCATACATTGAAAAAAGATACTCTCAAATAAGCATTTCATGTTATCTTTACCGTTCGCACATGTATTCATTGATACAGTCATGTTTTTTGCAATTCAACTTAAATGAGTCTGCATCAAGTGAGGCTTGAACCAGCAACCTTGCGGTCGTGAGGCACACGTTTAAGGGAGAAGCCATTGGAGCAACAGACAAGAACCTGTGAAAAAGGAGATCAAACAGATGATACAGTTTCACGCAAATAGCTGAAAAATCCTGGGTTTAAGTGTTTTTCAAACTGCTCAAAATTGCGGACAATCTAAGGGCGGAGCTTACTGGTCAACGTGATACATGTGTTCCTCATGAGTCAAGGCACATGTGTAAGCAGGTTTAATGGCTGTCGGCCAAACGAGGCATGACTTTTGCCTGTTTAAAGTTTGCACTTTCAAAAAATCGCTATAGCGCCCCCCTTTGACCAATTGGAGTAAGATTGGTTTCAGTGTTATTTGGAATGACCCTCAACATTAACGCAAAGTTTCAAAGAAATGTGAGTCTGCATGTATGTGTTAGGGGCAGATGAATAATTGTCATAAAACTGCAATATTCATTGGCTCATTAAAGCTTAATTTTTTCACTTATGGAAAATCTTTTGCACAGGTTTGTCGGCATAGGTCCAAAGTTCATGTGTAAAACGTTTCGTGCAGATTGCTCAAAAATCCCAGGAGGAGATAGATTTTAGCTGCTTTTCATATAATTCAAAATGGTGGGAGATCTAAAGGTCAGAGGTCAAAAGTCAGAGGGTTAAAGTTGTTCATCATGAGTAGACGCATGTGTGTATTGAAGTTTTATGGCTGTAGGTCAAACAGGGCATGAGTTGTACCTGTTCAAAGTTGGCATTTTCAATTGAGTGCTATAGCGCCACCTTTTGACGAAAGATTGTGAGATTTATTTCTTGATAGTTTTTCATGACCATCTACCATATGGCCGAGTTTCGTAAAAAGCGACAGCACGGTTCACCCAGAACTGCGAAAAGTGGCAGAAACAGAAGAATACAGGCAATATTAAAACAGGTCCAGAGCTGAGCTCTGGCCCCGTAATTAAATATAGCATACAGCAATAAGCGGGTTCGAGGGATAAGGCAGAGGCAGGCAGAGAGAGAGAGAGGGAGAGAGAGAGAGAGAGAGAGGCAGAGAGGGAGAGGCAGAGAGAGAGAGGCAGAGAGAGAGAGAGAAATAGAGGCAGAGAGAGAGAGAGAGAGAGAGAGAGAGAGGCAGATAGAGAGAGAGAGAGAGAGAGAGAGAGAGAGAGAGAGAGAGAGAGAGAGAGAGAGAGGAAGAGAGAGAGAGAGAGAGAGAGAGAAAGAGGCAGAGAGAGAGAGAGAGGCAGAGAGAGAGAGAGACAGAGAGAGAGAGAGAGAGAGAGAGAGAGAGAGAGAGAGAGAGAGAGAGAGAGAGAGAGAGAGAGAGACTAATGAGGAGTGAGTGAGGGCAGGTGTGATTATGGATTGAGAGGGAGTGACAGCAGATGAGGTGGGTGGATCCAATCCATGGGAATAGGCCAGGGGGAGTGTTGCACACTAGGATGACTGTTTTCTACAAACAAATACTGTCAATATGCCATTTCATCGTCTTTAAAAAGTGAACATGCATTAACTAACAAAGTCGTGATTTTTGTTGTCAGTAAATTATATTTGGACTAGTTAAATTGGGGTTTGAACAAGGGACCTACAGACTTGCAGGTAGACAGTGTACTGACTGAGCCATTGGATAGACAGAATTGGATTTCATGTGTGGTAAGTTATCATACAGCATGGATTGCTTATTCAATACATACAAGCTCATAACGCGTCACATTGTAGATCGGCTGTATGTGGTTACTGTAGGTGTTGTATTAATAATTACATCTGCAAAGTAACAAGTAACTAAAGCTGTCATATGCTGTAATTGTAGTAGAGTAGAAGTAACACAAATGGAAAGTAAAGTAAAAGTACCTCAAAATTGAACTGTGCATTGTAAGCACTTGTATTGGTACTTGAGTAAATGTACATGTACACTTTTCAGCACCATTGAGGAGCCAATGACTGACAGGCTAGGTATCACCAGGTGCACTGATTGCTAGAGTGCAGAGGGACATGGGTTGATATTAATGTTCTTAACTCGAAATGTATATATTACACAGCTTAGATTTTTTGATTAAATCGGAGAGTGATATAAAAAAAATCTTTAGTGTAAAAGTTGCATGTTCATCGAATGTCAATGTATATCATGTCTTGTGTCTGGGTAGCTCAGTTGGAAGAGCTCTTGACTTTGAACCGCAAGGTCATGGGACCGAATCCTGGCAAAAGCAACACAGCATATGAGTAATCTGGTTTCCTGGTGTATAGAGCATTGTTACAGGTATAGACTCATTTGTTTGTTAATGTTGCTACCCTTTAAATGGCCATGGCCAATGAAAAGTTGTGAGATTGTAGATTGGCTATTTTCACAAGAAAGTATGTCATACATAAATAAAAAAAACTACTCTCAAAAAAGCATTTCATGTTATTTTTAAAAAATTGCTGAATGTCTGAATTAACAGGGTCATGTTTTGTACAATGCAATTTAAATGTAAACTAATATGTGGGGTTTGAATTGGGGACCTTCAGAACATGAAGCTAACACTTTACTGATCGAGCTATTCAATCCACAGCCTTGGTCAGTGAAAAAGGAGAATCCAACAAAACAAAACAAAAGGGGGAATGAAGTACATCATACATTGAAAATAACTACTCTCAAATAAGCGTTTCATGTTACATTTAACAATTGCACATTTATTCATTGATACAGTCATTTTGTGTGCAATGCAATTGAGATGAAGTCTGCATAAGGTGGAACTCGAACCGGCGACCCTGAGGTTTCACAGATGATTAAGCAATCAAGCCATTGGACCAACAGACCTGAAATGGTGAAAAAGGATCTCACACATTTGACACAGTTTCAAGCAAATTGCTCAGAAATCCTGGGTTTCAATGTTTTTCAAACTGCTCAATATGGCGTAAAATCTAAGGGCGGAGCTTACTGGTCAAAGTGATAGATGTGTTCCTCATGAGTCAAGGGACATGTGTAAGCAAGTTTCACGGCTGTCGGCCAAACGAAGCATGACTTTTGCCTGTTTAAAGTTTGCATTTTCAAAAAATTGCTATAGCGCCCCCTTTGACCAATTGGAGTAAGATTGGTTTCAGTGTTATTTGGAATGACCCTCTACATTACTGCAAAGTTTCAAACAAATGTGAGTCTGCATGTATGTGTTAGGGGCAGATGAATAATTGTCATAAAACTGCAATATTCATTGGCTCATAAAAGCTTAACGTTTTCACTTAGAAAAAATCCACTCCCATAAATCTGTTGGTATAGGTCCAAAGTTCATGTGTAAAACGTTTCGTGCAGATTGCTCAAAAATCCCAGGAGGAGTTTGATTTTAACTGCTTTTCATATAATTCAAAATGGTGGGAGATCTAAAGGTCAGAGGTCAAAAGTCAGAGTGTGAAAGTTGTTAGGCATGAGGAGACGCATGTGTGTATCGAAGTTTCATGGCTGTAGGTTAAACAGGGCATGAGTTGTACCTGTTCAAAGTTGGCATTTTCAATTGAGTGCTACAGCGCCACCCTTTGGCCAATGGTTTTGAGTTTCGGTTTCGGGCCTTCGCCGTTTGGCATAGCCCTCTACCATATTGCAGAGTTTCGTAAAAAGTGACCACACGGTTAGGCCAGAACTGCAAAAACGGCGGAAGAAAGCCAAGGAATGCAATAAGGCTTCGAGCCTGATAGGCCTCGAACCCTTAAAAAGAGGAAAGCAAAATAAAATATTATATGATATATTATGATATATCAAATTAAATATACCATAATAATAATAATAATAATAATAATAATAATAATAATAATAATAATAATAATAATGCAAAAATAATACATCTACAGTCATTACTATTCGACATTTGAATAGAACACATTAATTAAAAAAAAACTAAATTAACGACTAAAGTCGTTCATTTATTGTCTTAAAAAGATACTTTGGATAAATAGCCTATATTCAGCCTATATAGCCTATTTAAAGGCAATTAACAGCAAGACAACTGGAACTGTGTTTTAATACCCTTATTAATACCTTCATTAATTCCCTTAATAATGATGACCCTGTGGTTTAGGTCAACAGTGATGCGTTCGTTGCACAAGCCTTGTCCAAAAAAAGAGAACAGATCTACAAGCTCACCATGCGTGGCGATGCCAAGCGTTGTGAGCTTGTGGATCTGTTATTTTTTTTGACCAGCTATCACTCGCGCGATGGGGCGGAGTTAGCCCTGAAACATGACTGTCATATCATGACCGTCATGGATGAACTGCAACCTGGTGTTTGCACTTTTCCCCTTTGTGGTCTGTACATCTACATTAACGTTCAAATTTCAAATATAAAGTGCTTAATTTATGGCCACAAATGTTACAATTGTGCACGGGTCCTTGAAAGTACCCTTATTTTCCGTATTGTTCATTAAAAAGCCTTTAATCCAATTGATGGCCATTTTAATCGTATTTTCACCATAGGCTTTCAACTACTTGACCCTATCGGTTGGGAGATGTATTGCATTCTGATACATATAACTCTATAAGAAAATGGCCAGTGATCGGATTAAAATGCTTTTTGTTGAACAATACGTAATTTTCAGGTACTTTTGAGGACCCTTACATGATTTTAATATCCGTGGCCATGAAGCAAGCACTTTATATTTGAAAATTGAACGTTTATGTAGATGTACGGATCAAAAAGGGGTAAATTGCAAACAGAAAGTTTAAGTTCATCCATGACCGTCGTGTATCGTGGCTAGGGCGGAGTTGACGTGCGCGCAAGTGCAATAGCAAATACGCTTGGCTTTCCCTATAATAATAATAATTCATAGTGGCGAGACCGACGCGGTTATTGGGGGCATTAATCATGATCATGCAGCCGACAACCGTTATAGTGGTGGCGGACAAAACGAGCCTGAAACGGCCGTTCATCTTTTTCAATGGCGTGAATATGGTGAGTATTAGACTATAAATAAATCCAGTACCAGCCTTTACCAGGAGGCCAGCTATCTGACGGGCATCTCTTTGATAACGGTGGAATAATAATGCCTTTTGGACACTTTTAATTTGTCATTTAACCTATTGAGCAGCTCAATTTGAGCATTTAATAATGCCTAGACTGCCTACACATGAAATACATTTATATTCATCGACATCAAGGTGTATCATTGTGATATTATATGTGTATACTACGTTTCCCTACTGCCGTCTACAAGGCAAATAAATAAATAAAAATAAGTATGTGCATCTATACTATGTATTTTCGATGAATTGAATACACAGGACGCCAATAGAAACAAGCCATAGTGCTTTCTTGGGTGTAATCCTTTAGCATCCTTTTGCATGATGATGATAATAATAATAATAATAATAATAATAATAATAATAATCATAATAATAATAATGGTAATAAACTGTATTTATATAGCACCTTTCATGACATAAATGCAGCTCAAAGTGCTTTACAATGCAAAATACATGAAAAATAAAACAATGGCATAAAAAAAAATGGCTAAGACAAAAGGCAGTGAGAGAGTGAGTCAAGCAAAACAGTAAAGACATGAATAACAACACAGAGATTTAGAAGGGGTGCTAAAATCAACTAAAAGCAAGAGTGAAGAAATAAGTCCTGAGCTGTGCTTTAAAACTGTCTACAGAGGCTGCCTGTCTTAGGTGTAATGGGAGTTTATTCCAAGCCGTCAGCCCGTAGAAGCAGAATGCTGCTTCACTGTGTCTTTTATATGGCATAACTGTACTTTCTGTGCTTTTTTTTCGCAAACTGTTAATAAAGTATTCAATCAGTCAATCAATCAATCAATCAATCAATCAATCAATCAATCAAAACCTTCCCATTTTATATGAAAATTAAATGACTTCAATGCACCAAATAGCCTTAGATAAAATGGTTGGTTTTAGTCTATTCAGCCAATGAAATTCAACTACAGGGATGATGGTTTAAAGTAAACCACTGTGTTATTCCCCATTCCATTGCCATGTTATTATCATTATGCCAGGAATAAAGACAGTGGTGGAAAGTAATTAAGTACATGTACTCAACTACTGTACTTAAAACATCGAGGAATTTTTACTTTACTGGAGTTATGGAATATTTTCATTTTTCAATACTTTTACTTCTACTCTACTACATCTCAGAGGCAAATAGTACTTTTACTCCACTATAATTATTTGAAAACTTTAGTTACAAGTTACTTTGTAGATTTTGATTATTATTACAAAACAAACCGCTTCAGCCCTATTAAAATTTTGGCTATTTGAAAATAGCCGATCTACAAGCTTGTAAATCATAACAGGGTATTTCTATATTTCAGTATTGATACTCTTACTTAAAGGGATATTCCACTTTCAAATAAAATAAACATTTAAAAAATATATTAAAAATAAATGAAAAAAGTAATGGAAAAATCACGGCCCCCTCACGCATTAGAGTGTCCTACTAATGTGTGAGGGGGCCGTGATTTTGCCATAACTTCTTTCATTTTTTTTAAATATTTTTTTTTTATGTTTATTTTATTTGAAAGTGAAATATCCCTTTAAGTAAAAAATTTGAGTACTTTTTCCACCACTGGCCAAGAATAAAGAATAGATTAATCAGTTTGATTGTTCCGTTTTAAATGTACTAAAACAGGTCTGCCAGTAGATGGCGATGCTGATCTACTTGCAATATTATATATAATATATTTCAACATAAAGACATGGCTACAGCATTTTAAATGATGGTCTTTGTTATAACATTCTTGTCTAAGAAAACAACAACAATTTACAGAGTAAACCATATATGTTTTAGATACATTGAATTATGATGAGTGAGTAACTAATCTTACAGTGGTGGAAAGTAACTATTTCCAAATTTCAGTACTTTTACTTCTACTTTTGTTACTAGTTACTTTGCAGATATAAATGATTACATTATAAAACATACATTAACCACTTTAGCCCTATTTTATACATTAGTAGAGGCCCTAGGAGGGGTCCACGCGTACCCTCTTATTTTTTTTTCTAGTTTAGATTTTTGGCATCCATAGAACCTCTAATATAGGGATTTTGATGATCCCAAGAAAAAAAGTGGTCCAAAGTGTGTTTTTTTCAATGTTTTATTACCCCTATAAGACCTGCAGGATTACTGGCTGAAATGCCAGCGAGACTGTCTTTCGGAGACTGTGGCACGCTCAAATTTAGACGTAGCCCAAAGATAGAGATACCATTTGATTCTAGACAACCTCAGGTTTCCAATGGGACCAACCTTGTCATGCTACCTTGTCGGGAAGGGGGCTAAATACCTAAGGATTCAAAGTTAGACAACATTTTGTCGAGGGAAAAACGGCCATCACTGTTTTCCAAATGGTCCCCTGAGCTGTCACCTTGATATAAGTGAATTGAAATGGGTTACATGTATACCTACAAGCCTCCCCTGTACATAAATGCCACATGTATGCCAATCTCATGCAGTTTTGGGCAAGAATCATGCAGTTTATTGTATGCAGTACAAATATGTAATTTCCACCTATTGTAAAAAGGAGACCACTTTACTGTATCTATAGCTGTATGAGACCACTGTACTGTATCTATAGCTGTATGAGACCACTGTACTGCATCTATAGCTGTATGAGACCACTGTACTGTATCTATAGCTGTATGAGACCACTGTACTGTATCTATAGCTGTATGAGACCACTGTACTGTATCTATAGCTGTATGAGACCACTGTACTGTATCTATAGCTGTATGAGACCACTGTACTGTATCTATAGCTGTATGAGACCACTGTACTGTATCTATAGCTGCATGCATGAGACCACTGTACTGTATCTAGACCACTGTACTGCATCTCTTTCTATATGAGACCACTGCATCTATAGCTGCATGAGATCATGTACTGCATCTTGACCACTGTACTGCATCTATAGATCACTGTACTGAATCTATAAACCACTGTACTGCGTCTATATACCACTGTACTGTATATATAGAATGCTGTTCTGTATCTATAGACCACTCTAGTGCATCTGTAGACCCCTGTCGTGGTATATAGACCATTGTGGTGCATTTGTAGACCACTCTATTGCATCTGTAGACCACTCTAGTGCATCTGTAGACCACGCCAGTGCCTCTCTAGCCCACTCTAGTGCACCTGTAGACCACTCTATTGCATCTGTAGACCACTGGCGTGATCTGTAGACCACTGCAGTGCATCTGTAGACCACTCTACTGCACCTGTAGACCACTCTAGTGCACCTGTAGACTACTCTAGTGCATCTGTAGACCACTCTAGTGCACCTGTAGACTACTCTAGTGCATCTGTAGACCACTCTAGTGCACCTGTAGACCACTCTATTGCACCTGTAGACCACTCTAGTGCACCTGTTGACCACTCTAGTGCCTCTCTAGCCCACTCTAGTGCATCTGTAGACCACTCTAGTGCCTCTCTAGCCCACTCTAGTGCACCTGTAGACCACTCTATTGCACCTGTAGACCACTCTAGTGCACCTGTAGACCACTCTAGTGCCTCTCTAGCCCACTCTAGTGCATCTGTAGACCACTCTAGTGCCTCTCTAGCCCGCTCTAGTGCCTCTCTAGCCCACTCTAGTGCCTCTCTAGCCCACTCTAGTGCACCTGTAGACCACTCTATTGCATCTGTAGACCACTCTAGTGCATCTGTAGACCACTCTAGTGCCTCCCTAGCCCACTCTAGTGCATCTGTAGACCACTCTAGTGCCTCCCTAGCCCACTCTAGTGCATCTGTAGACCACTCTAGTGCCTCCCTAGCCCACTCTAGTGCATCTGTAGACCACTGTATTGAACCTGTAGACCACTCTATTGCATCTGTAGACCACTCTAGTGCCTCCCTAGCCCACTCTAGTGCATCTGTAGACCACTCTAGTGCCTCTCTAGCCCGCTCTAGTGCCTCTCTAGCCCACTCTAGTGCCTCTCTAGCCCACTCTAGTGCACCTGTAGACCACTCTATTGCATCTGTAGACCACTCTAGTGCATCTGTAGCCCATTCTAGTGCATCTGTAGACCACTGGCGTGATCTGTAGACCACTATAGTGCATCTGTAGACCACTCTAGTGCACATGTAGACCACTCTAGTGCACATGTAGACCACTCTAGTGCATCTGTAGCCCACTCTAGTGCACCTGTAGACCACTCTAGTGCACCTGTAGACCACTCTAGTGCACCTGTAGACCACTCTAGTGCTTCTATAGACACATCTGTAGACCACTGTAGTGCATCTGTGGACCCCCCCCCACCCCCCATTGAGTTGTGTTGAGTTGAGATGCAGTATAGTGGTCTATAGATACAGTACAGTGGTCAATGTATGTGGTCTATAGATGGAGTACAGTAATCTATATATGCAGTACAGCGGTTTAGATTCAGTATAGTGGGATATAGATGCAGACAGTGGTCTCATGCAGCTATAGATACAGTACAGTGGTCTCATGCAGCTATAGATACAGTACAGTGGTCTCATGCAGCTATAGATACAGTACAGTGGTCTCATACAGCTATAGATACAGTACAGTGGTCTCATACAGCTATAGATACAGTACAGTGGTCTCATTCAGCTATAGATACAGTAAAGTGGTCTCATACAGCTATAGATGCAGTACAGTGGTCTCATACAGCTATAGATACAGTAAAGTGGTCTCCCTTTTACAATAGGTGGAAATTACATATTTGTACTGCATGCAATAAACTGCATGATTCTTGCCCAAAACTGCATGAGATTGGCATAAATGTGGCATTTATGTACAGGGGAGGCTTGTAGGTATACATGTAACCCATTTCAATTCACTTATATCAAGGTGACAGCTCAGGGGACCATTTGGAAAACAGTGATGGCCGTTTTTCCCTCGACAAAATGTTGTCTAACTTTGAATCCTTAGGTATTTAGCCCCCTTCCCGACAAGGTAGCATGACAAGGTTGGTCCCATTGGAAACCTGAGGTTGTCTAGAATCAAATGGTATCTCTATCTTTGGGCTACGTCTAAATTTGAGCGTGCCACAGTCTCCGAAAGACAGTCTCGCTGGCGTTTCAGCCAGCAATCCTGCAGGTCTCATAGGGGTAATAAAACATTGAAAAAAACACACTTTGGACCACTTTTTTTCTTGGGATCATCAAAATCCCTATATTAGAGATCCTATGGATACCAAAAATCTAAACTAGAAAAAAAAATAAGAGGGTACGCGTGGACCCCTCCTAGGGCCTCTACTACATAGGCTATTTGAAAATAGCAGATCTACAATTTGACAACATGTCGCATCACGACACGTTGTGAGCTTGTAGATCTGCTATTTTCAAACATTTTAGTACTTTTACTTTTGGTACTTTAAGTCTATTTTGAAACCAATAGTTTTGTACTTTTACTCAAGTAACATTTTGAACACCTTTTACTTGTACAGAGTAGGCCTATTACAGAGTATTTTTATATTGTGGTATTGCTACTTTTACTTTGTAAAATATCGGAGTAATTTTTCCAGCACTGTTTGTCTCCTCAAGGCCTTGAGCTTCATCCTGCTGGCGATAACAGTAGCAGCCCACCGACACCTCTCTGATAATAACAAGGTAAGACTGGATCGTTCCTATAGCTTTGTGTGTTTTTAGTGATTTTTTTTTGTTCTGTTCCCTTTTCATCTCTCTTAGCTCTCCTCTCTTCTCAAACCTGTACATAAAGGGGTCATTGAAGGGGTTCCAGGGGGTCCCCAGCTAAATTTGTAAACACAGTCATGAAAATCAGTTTAACTACTTTAACCCTATATACATCAGCTATTTGAATGCTGATGCTGTGGGTGCTGGGGGTGTGTCCTCTCCTCCACGTCATCAGTGCCCATACCCTAGGTGGGGTTGAAAGGGCCTTTCTGTGTGGAGTTTGCATGTTCTCCTCGTGTCCCCTAGGGTAGGTACCATCACAAAAAACATGCAGTAATCCTGGTCTCTATACTGCCTCCCCCTGGTCAGCCGGGGCGCCTGATGGAGGTGAAAGGAACTGGTTGGAATAACGTGTTCCTTTCATGCGCTACGTCTTGCCGGGGAAACTCCCCTCTGTCAGGTGATAAGAAGCGGCCTGCTCACTCCTCATGCATTGAAGGAAGCATGAGCTCAGTTCGGGGCTCTCCCCAGGCTGGCAGAGGGAGGGTAGCGCCCAGGATTACAGCTTAGGCAATTGGCATTGGGTGAAAAAATAGGTTGTAAAAATCGTGGGATAATAAAGAAAAGAGAACTTGAATATTTTCTTGAAACATTTTAACAACACAAATCTTGCATGGGGGACCATATGGCACAAAATATGTTCAGATGGGGGTCTGTGGCCAAATACAAATTAATTTGGGGGTCCTTGACATGAAAAGGTTTGATAACCACTGACATAAACAACCAACCAGACTTATACTTATTTTCCCCTCAGCTGGAGGAGTTTGGTCTGTCTGGTGTGGTGAAGCTATACGTCCTCGGCACAGCCTGCCTCATTCTCTCTTTCATCGGAGTGTGTGGAGCCCTGAAGGAGAATAGATGGTGTTTGATTGTGGTAAGATCTGTGCTGTGCGTGTGTGTGTGTGTGTGTGTGTGTGTGTGTGTGTGTGTGTGTGTGTGTGTGTGTGTGTGTGTGTGTGTGTGTGTGTGTGTGTGTGTGTGTGTGTGTGTGTGTGTGTGTGTGTGTGTGTGTGTGTGTGTGTGTGAGAGAGTGAGCGAGCGAGCGCGTGCATGCAAGGTTGGCCTTACAAAGTTATACTATGAATTAAATGTGTCTGTAACTGTATTGACTTTTTGATCTTTGCATGTGTGTGTGTGTGTGTGTGTGTGTGTGTGTGTGTGTGTGTGTGTGTGTGTGTGTGTGTGTGTGTGTGTGTGTGTGTGTGCGTGCGTGCGTGCGTGCGTGCGTGCGTGCGTGCGTGCGTGCGTGCGTGCGTGCGTGCGTGCGTGCGTGCGTGCGTGCGTGCGTGCGTGCGTGCGTGCGTGCGTGCGTTCTAGTTTGCATTTGGGATGGCCGCAGCCAGTCAAATGATGATTGTGAACACAGCGATAAAGTACCAACCTGTTTTTGAGGTACGTTGCAATGCTTCTAAGTTCTATACAAAAAACTGTGATCATTATATATATCACAATCCACTATATGTATTCCTATTACAATAAAACTCATTTAAAAGTGCGGTGTTCACTTATTCATGTGTAACTTGAGTGTGTCAAACATGTAAATAATATGTAACTCTGAGGGCTGAGGGCTGAGGGTGGTTAATGTATGTTTTGTAATAATAATCCAAATCTGCAAAGTAACTAGTAACTAAAGTTTTCAAATTATTGTAGTGGAGTAGAAGTACAATATTTGTCTCTGAGATGTAGTGGAGTAGAAGTAAAAGTATTGAAAATTGAAAACACTTGAGTAAAGTAAAAATTCCTCAAAAGTGTACTGAAGTACAGTACTTGAGTAAATGTACTTAGTTACTTTACACCACTGATAATGAGGCATGTGGTTGTGATGTTGGTCCACAGAAGGAGGTCCTGAACAGAGAAGCATCATTCTTGTCCATGATGCCCCTGAGTGGAGCCAGCAACAACAACCGCACCTTAATGGAGGGCATCCAGCTATATGTAAGCAACCGTCACTATACAGTACTTATGTATTTATTATGTATTTATTTTCATGAATAAAACATTATTTGAACCAATCTGTATGCTAGAGGATGTTAATACAATGTAACCATCTGTGGTGGTTGGAGGTCCTCTCCCCATACTCTTCCATTGAGAAATTTAGATCCTGGTGTCAGGTATAGGACACATACTTGTTGACAAGTACTGCCTGAAGCTCATAAGCTCAAATCCCCTGGCCAAGAGCGGATTACCTCTAAATTGTATTCGGTATCATTTCTGTACATGTTGCATTTATCCATTAAGACCGGTAACGCATCTGTGTCATGTTATTTGGCTATTTTTGGAAAAGAATCGTGAAAATGTGTGCGAAACTTTGAATATAATATATATGTTTTTAAAGCGAACATTTGTAACTCAAATCTTTGCTTTTTAAATGTTCGCTTTAAATATATATATGTATTCAAAGATTTGCACACATTTTCACGATAAAAAAAAAATAGCAGATCTACAAGCTCATATATGAGCTTGCTTATATGAGCTTAGATATCTTGCTATTTTTGATTAGCCAAAGAAATTTAAAATGACAGAGATGCGCTCCCGGTCTTAATGGGATAAATCATCTTATATGTCCTTTACTGATGCCATTCAATCAGTGTCACCATTATGTACCCGTCACTGTCCCCATTACCCACATACTAAAATGTCATGTATGTGTTGCCATCTGTTTTTAACTTGAGGGTACATTATCCTTCTATTTTTTTGTCTGCGTGTGTGTGTGTGCGTGTGCGTGCGCGCGTGTGTGTGTGTGCATGAATGCATGCGTGCGTGTTTACAGTACAAGTGCTGTGGTCTAGTGGAAGGCTACACAGACTGGGGCTCGTCCATTCCCGTCTCCTGTGTGTGTGAGCACCCAGGAAGGCATTGCGTGAGTATATTTCGTGCACATTTTTACGCAGCAAGAGCCTGAGTGATAATCTAACTCAAGAGTCTTTGAGTTAAACGACAGAAAGGAACGATAAAGCACGCACATCCACTCACTAAAAAACGAGGTGCTGGGCCGAGGTCAGAATCCATAAAGAAAAATAAGGTCCGCACACTGGATCATACTCCAAAGCTTAAACGTTTTATTTTGGTTTACACAGTGGTGGAAAAAGTACTCACATTTAATACTATAGTAATAATAAGTAAAAGTCCGGAATTCAAAATGCACTTGATTAAAAGTAGGCCTACAAAAGTATAGGCATCAAAATGTACTTAAAGTACCAAAAGTAAAAGTACTTATTATGTAGAATTTCAAGTTCTCAAATGTCCCATTTCGAGTTCTCAAATGTATAAAAACCTTTTGAAAATAACAGATCTACAAGCTCACAATGCGTCTCACCGCGATGCATTGTGAGCTTGTAGATCGGCTATTTTCAAAAGGCCGAAATATATATAGGGCTGAAGTGGGTAATTTGTTTTGTAATAATAATCTAAATCTACAAAGTAACTAACTAAAGTTTTCAAATAATTGTAAGTGTAAAAGTACCATATATTCCTCTGAGATGTAATGGAAATTGTAAATACTCCAGTAAAGTACAAATACCTCAAAATTGTACTTAAGTAAATGTACTTAGTTACTTTCCACCACTGCTTTTACACCATTATTGCACGTGAATTTCTAGCCACCGGCTCTTCATCATAAATGAACACAGGATTATACTTATAATCATTAGACCGCTGGTTCCATGCCATTAGAGCTTGTTTAACATTTATGATGGAAAAACCGGCTTACTTCTGTAGTCATTCATTGCCGTTACATCAGGAAAGACACTTTTGAATGGCATGTCACTTGTACATTTACCTTTATAAATATGAAATGAAACAGGTCATAGATGCTCTGCCATGTAATGTCTTGTCTTTCTTGTCATGTTTTGATTGTGTATTTCTCAAGTCATTTTAGATTTCTCTGGGCTATTAAAAAAAAAGCTCATAGCGCGGCACCGAGTGCCACACTATGAGCTTGTAGATCTGTTTTTTTTTTTTTAATCGTGGAAAGTTTTGCAAATCTTTGAATATATATATATTTTTAAAGCGATTTTTAACTCAAATCTTTGTTTCTGGGGATTCTACAAATGTCTTCTAAATCCTAACAGTTTTTTTGAAAAAACGTATGTCGCTATAATATCAGTGGTTCTCAAACCTTTTTCATGTCAAGGACCCCCAAAATTATATGTATTTGACCGCGGACCTCCATCTCAAAATATTTTGTTCCAGGGACCCCCCAGAAGCAAAGATTTGAGTTACAAATGTTCGCTTTAAAAAATATATATATATTCAAAGATTTGCACACATTTTCACGTTTAAAAAAAAATTAGCAGATCTACAAGCTCGTAGATCTGTACCTTGTAGATCTGCTATTTTTGACTAGCCAAAGAAATCTAAAAATGACATACAGATGCGTCCCCGGTCTTAATGGGTTAAATCTACAGTAGGCTACCACAGTGAATCCAGATAAGAGCAATTCTCTCTGTGTGAACAATAACATTTAAATTCTCCATCCTCAGGCGAGACTTCAGGGGAATTTCACTGTTGGCACATCAAGGAGGAAGAATGAGTTGGTTTATCAAGCGGTAAGACGACATATTGTAGATCAGTGTTTTTTAATGTGGGGGCCACCAGTGCAAAATGTTTGTGTTTGTTGTTGTTTTTCAATTCAAATCTAATTCATGAGATCATAGTGTCAGTTAACCACTTTCAATCAATTCAAGTTTCAGAGGTTTTCTAAAATGTTTGAAAATATCCGATCTACAAGCTCACAGCACATTGTGATGTAATGCCTTGTGAGCAGTGGTGGAAAAAGTACTCAAATGTTTTACTTAAGTAAAAGTATCGATACTGCAATGTAGAAGTACTCTGTCACAAGTAAAAGTCAGGAATTCAAAATTTACTTGAGTAAAAGTACAAAAGTATTGGTATCAAAATGTACTTAAAGTACCAAAAGTAAAAGTTCTAAAATGTTTGAAAATAGCCTAGGTATAAAATAAGGCTAAAGTGGTTAATGTATGGGTTATAATGCAATAATGTATAACTGCAAAGTAACTAGTAACTAAAGTTTTCAAATAATTGCAGTGGAGTAAAAGTACAATATTTGCCTCCGAGATGTAGTGGAGTAGAAGTATAGACAATTGGAAATGCTCCAGTAAAGTAAAAGTACCTCAAAATTGTACAGTACAGTACTTCAGTAAATTTACTTAACACCACTGCTTGTGAGCTTGTAGAATGGCTATTTTTGTCTGGTCAAAAGTCTATGACCATGACCAGCAAATATAAAGTATTATGATAGTTGAGCTAATATGTAATTATAAAATACTTATGTGCGCTTGAATCTGTCGGGAGCCGCGTTGAGAACCTATGCACATTGGCTACAAGTGGGCGTGCCTTCAGATCAGGAAGCAGGCCGCGCTTTACCCAATCAAATGTAGTGGGCGGGATTTACATGTGTGCGGCTCGATTCTCACTGGAAACAAACCGAAACTCATTTAACAATAGCGTCCTCGGAGCTGACAAAACCACGGAAAGTTAGTAACATTTTAACTTCTTCTTTCATCATAGAAACAAGTGGGCTTATAACCAAAACTATCCATGCTCTTTACTTTGGGAGAAATGGTGTTAGTGTTCCGTGGAGAAATATTGTTAGTGGGAATGAAAACATAGGCGCACCACCGGAAGTAGAGGGCTGAAGGCATGTCCAAACCCCGGTTTCCATTGAGCATAGGTCTAGTTAATCCCCCCCCCAAGAGCCAAATGCAAAAGTGAAAAACAGCAGAGGGCGCCGTTTTTCCTTTTTATTTGACGATGGGTTCCCAGATTGGGATGGTACTAGAAAAGAGGTGGGTGAGAAAGCAGGGACAGTTAACTTACTTTGTAACTTAATTATCTAATACCCACCAACTTAACACCCATCATTTTGCTTACAGCCTTGCCTGCCTATCTACATGTCTTCAGTAAAACGTGCGTTCTCAATCGTGACAGCGTTCAAATTTGGAAGTGCCATGTTTTGGGTATGTTTCTGCATTTCATTGTTGTACATACATACACACACACAGATCCTTACATCTGTAAGAAAAAAGTATAACATTATTATTGCGTGTGTGTGTGTGTGTGTGTGTGTGTGTGTGTGTGTGTGTGTGTGTGCGTGTGCGTGTGCGTGTGTGCGTGTGTGCGTGTGTGTGTGTGCAGGCGGTTCTACTCGTTCTGAGCATCAAACTCATGGTTCAGATACAGAAGAAAAAGGCGTTCCTGGAACTTCTGCAGGCTCACACATACTACCCTCCAAGCATGTCTTAAGTGAGCCGTCACACTCGCACTACTAATTGAATATTCCTTGGTTATGCTCAGGTGTTCGGCTTTTGTGTTGGCGCATGTAAAACTAACAGACAAAAACTAACCAAAACACACACGAAAAAAACACCCTGCTGTTTCCCCATAACAACCACCTGGATAAGTTGACGACCCAATTAAGACCCTCCATTAAGATCTTTATGCCAATATAAGCTACAAGGACATGTACAGAATGCAGTTCCTGCGGTATACTGCAGGGTTTGTCGTCTGTTTGTGTGAGCCCCATTAACATGGCAGCAGCGATATGTAACAGGAGCGGTTAGCACTGATTTGTTTATCAGAGAAGTGACTTCTATGCGGTTTCACAATGTAAGAATCTAAAAGGCTCTTGTCAAGTTCTCAGTCATTACCTGAGGATTACACTCATGTAAATGTGTTATGGGGAGGGTGCTTCAACTCCCAAGCAGTCATGATTGCTCCAACTCCCAAAAAGCAGTGGTGGAAAAAGTACACACAAGTAAAAGTATCAATACTGCAATGTAGAAATACTCTGTTACACGTGAAAGTTTGGAATTCAAAATGTACTCGAGTAAAAGTACGAAAGTATTGGCATCAAAATGTACTTGCAGTACCAAAAGTAAAAGTACTCATTATGCAGAATGTCCCATTTCAAGTTTTCAAATTAATAAAATCTTTTGAAAATAGCAGATCTACAAGCTCACAATGCGTCACACCGTGACGCATTGTGAGCTTGTAGATCGGCTATTTTCAAATGGCCAAAATGTATATAGGGCTGAAGTGGTTAATGTATATTTTGTAATATTATACAAAATCTACAAAGTAACTAGTAACTAAAGTTTTCAAATAAATGTAGTGGAGTAAAAGTACAATATTTGGATCTGAGATGTAGTTGAGTAGAAGTAAAAGTATTGTAAATTGTAAATACTCAAGTAAAGTACAAGTACCTAAAAAGTTTACTTAAGTAGAGTACTTAAGTAAATGTACTTAGTTACTTTCCACCACTGCCAAAAAAAACTATAATTATTCCTTCAAGGCCTTTTTAAAATGTGTTCTGAGTGTTGTGAGATCATCACAATTTGAGAGGTCTATGTGTTTTTTTTAATACATTTCTTCTGGCTATGCATTACGTAATCTGTGTCTGCCCGGAATTCCCAGCAATCATGACCTAACCTGTAACACTGTTGCCAACTTGGCCATTATGTGACATAGCAGCTGTTCAACATGAGCTATCTGCTATCGCATGAGCTGTCTCCATGTCCTGATTTCACTCAGGGGTATGTAGGCTACACTGTAAAATCCTCAGTGTTCATTTAACTCAGAGAATGTACAAATGCAGTGGTGGAAAAATTAATCAAATGTTTGACTTTACGACTGGAATTAAAAATTTACTTGAGTAAAAGTACAAAAGTATTGGTGCCAAAATGTACTTAAAGTACCAAAAGTGAAAGTACTAAAATGTTTGAAAATAGCAGATCTGCAAGCTCACAACGCGTCGTGATGCAACGCGTTGTGAGCTTGTAGATCGGCTATTTTCAAATTGCCTAGGTATAAAATAGGGCTAAAGTTGTTATGTATGTTTTATAATGTTATATATTTATATCTGCAAAGTAACTAGTAACTAAAGTTTTGAAATAATTGTAGTATAGTAAAAGTACAATATTTACCTCTGAGATGTAGTGGAGTAGAAGTAAAAGTATAGACAATTGGAAATACTCCGGTAAAGTAAAAGTACCTCAAAATTGTACTTAAGTACAGTAGTTGAGTAAATGTACTTAGTTACTTTACACCACTGTACAAATGTAACCAAATAGACCCATGGGTGACCGTTTGGTTACATTTGTGCACTCTCTTGAGTTACAAACAGTGACGATTTTGCTGTGCATGGTGAAAGCTTTATCCAAATGAATTCAGCCTGACGGAAATGATTTTGCACCCACATCTGCACTTTGATAATTAATTAGGAAGACATACTTGTAAAAAATTATTAACTCTTGTTTTGTGCGTTGCATAATCTCAGTATGTTTCGATTATTTATTTTTGAATTCATGGAATGAACACTTGTTTTTTGAACAAGTAAATAAAAGATAAAAGAAAAACCTTCTCAGCTCCCTCATTCTCTTTTCCTTCTTGGTTACCGGTGATGGACAATGTAAGTGAAAGTTGCACTGTTAAATTTGTACTTGAGTTAAAGTAGGCTACTGGAGTGCTTTTTTGACATTTTCCATATATTTTTTTAGGAATGTTCAAAAAATCTCACTCAAATATAACTAATGTCACTCAAAATAATTACTTAATTAGTAGAAGTAAATGTACTTTGTTACTGACGACCACCAGTTGTTGCCTTGTGCAATTTCCTAATAGCCCTAACAAAATGACACCTGGGCTGTCAAATATATTTCAGGAAAACTCATTTAGACCTTCTGCTTATAAATGTTTAACTTTCTGCCATGCTGTTTGCCTTCGGCTGTGGGTGTTATTGAAGATGACGGTCCATTCCTAATTTGGCCTGAGGATAGAACAGCAAGAGTGAAGTCATCATCACGGAGGACCATGTTGTTCACAAACTGTTTTCGTTCAAACATCAAGAACAGTGAATTCAGCTTGCATGAGTTTGTTAAAGCAGGGTCAGAGGAACCCCAGGGGGGAAGGGGGGTCACTGACAGGCTCCATGATATATTTTACTGTAAATTGATTATAAGTTGTTCCAAACAAGAACGATTATCTTAATAATAGTTTGTTTGTTACTCTCATCACTGTTTCCTCTGCATCTACGGCAAGGCACTGCATCACTAAACCATATCTAACAAATCTTGCCATATGGAGGTTCCTGGGAAAAGATCTTGGGGGCATGCCCAAATGTCTCTATTTGGGGGGCCATTGAGACCGGGAACGCATCTGTGTCATTTTTAGATTTCTTTGGCTATTCAAAAATAGCTCATGTACATACACAAGCTCATAGTGCCGCGCTATGAGCTTGTAGATCTGCTATATTTTTTTTATTGTGAAAATGTGTACAAATCTTTGAATATATATATGAACATTTGTAACTCAAATGTTTGCTTGGGGATTCTACAAATGTTTTAAAACTTATGTTGCTATAGTCAGTGGTTCTCAAACTTTTTCATGTCAAGGACCCCCAAAATGACATGTATTTGGCCGCAGACCCCCATCTGAAAATATGTTGTTCCAGGGACCACCAGAAGCAAAGATTTGAGTTAAAAATACAGCATAGGCCGTTCGAGTCTCACCCACCCTTTGATTAGTCATATTCTTCTCCTCCTGTGTCCTTAGTCCCCCAGCCTATCCCTGTGTTGATTGTCTGTTGAGTTCACCTGTGTCCTGTTATTTCCCTGTCTATTTAAGCCCTGTGTTTGCATTACCTATTTGTTGGTTCTTTGTCTGCTGTTGCGTGTGGCATGTCTTGAGTTTTGTCTTAGTGGAAAACTAAGACAAAAAGTGGAAAACAAACCACAAAATCAGCCTATAGGGTTTCATGCCTCTTTAAATTGCTTAGAAGAAGCAGGGTTATGTGCTGTGCTCTAAAATTAGATTTAGAAGTTGTAAAATAAAGTAAAATCAAAATAATGTAACTATCAAGTCTCCAAAACAAATTATGAAGAATATATTTATATAATAGAATATCACAAAAAAACAATAACAAGACATCACTCCTTTTATTACACACCCATCAGAGTGTGGTGAATTACAAAGTATGTTCACAAATCCAAACCGAAAAACAAGACTAAACAAATTAAAACAAAACAAGACAATATTTGGAAGTCACATATGCTGTAAGATTTGTTTCCCCTTGGTATTTCACCTGCAACGAACATAAAAAATACATTTGATCAAAGCTTCAGCTTGTTTGTAGTATCTACACATTCAAATCAATTGGCCATGGAACTTGGTCACAACATTTTTATCTCTCTGGGAGTATTTGGTTATTATTAATTAGAAACATTTTAATATTTCTGAGATTTGCATCCCATGTATACATAATTACAATATGTACATGCAATTAGGGTAATGGTGTAAAAAGCAGTATCAGATAATGTCATGGTATTTGGTAATTACATGAGTACTGTTGTCAGTGTGAAGGCAACACTGTAGGTAAATTTGTCACAGGATTTGGCTAAATATGTTGTCACCAGTGGTGGAAAGTAACTAAGTACATGTACTCAAGTACTGTACTTAAGTACAATTTTCCAATACTTTTACTTCTACTCCACTACATCTCAGAGGCAAATATAGTACTTTTACTCCACTACAATTATTTGAAAACTTTAGTTACTAGTTACTTTGTAGATTTTGATTATTATTACAAAACATACATTAACCACTTCAGCCCTATATACATTTCAGCCTTTTTGAAAACTTGAAATGGGACATTCTGCATAATGAGTACTTTTACTTTTGGTACTTTAAGTACATTTTGATGCCAATACTTTTGTACTTTCACTCAAGTATATTTTGAGTATTTCTACATTGCAGTATTGATACTTTTACTTTTTTTGAGTACTTTTCCCACCACTGGTAATTAGTGAGTACTGTTGTCACTGTAAAGGCAACACTAGGTACATTTGTCACAGGATTTGGCTAAATAATGTTGTGACAATGGCTTTTAGTCGGGAGCTAAAAAAACATAAATGTAACATTCGGACATTTGTGTGAATGTATGTAAACCTCTTTTTACAGTCATGTCTCCATCAGTGCTTTTTCTTAAAAATATATATCTTCAAAAACAGCTTATTAGAAAGAGAAGTCTAACTCCACAGTCACAATTATTTACTTCCCTCCGACAAGTCTTTATTCCTGCATTTTAACATTTCAATCACAGTGCTATTATTTATTATTAAGTCTTTATATGAATATTTGTCAGTGAGGGGTATATTAAAACCTGACAGCTTAATGAAAAAGACTTGATTTCACAGCTTGGATCCCACTATGGTCTCATATCTGCTGGTCAGGTTCTCAAAGTGGGGTCCTTGGAGGGGGCTCCAGAGGGCAGCAAAATAGCAAAATATCTTAATGTAGCATCACAATCATTTTTGGAGGCCCACTTGCAATACCCTCGCGGCACACCAGCGTGCTCCGGCCCCACCGTTTGGGAACCGCTGACCTGTACAATAATATATCAAACAAATTGTTCTCTGGGGAGTATATTAGGTTTCAAAAATGCCAGACCTTCAACATTAAGTGTGAGGCTCTGTATATATCATTTTCCTCCCATGTCCTTGTTCTGCCCTCCTGCTTCTTCCTCTCTTTGTTTTAGGGTTTTCATCCATAACCACAAAGCTACAAACAGCTGACCTCTACATGTGGCTGGTTGATGGTGCGCTAACCACTTTAAACCATAGAGATAGAAAATAATAGAGAGGTAACGAAAATCCCCGCCCATCCACTTGTATGGAGTTGCTCACCCAGCGAATATTCCCTTTTCACCCCTTCTTCCGGGTTGGGACGGGCGGGGCCTATTTGGGGCCTATGTGTGACCCGTCTTGCATCACTCTGCTCCTCGTCTCCAAGCCCCCAGAACCGAGAGGGAGCAGTGAAGCGCATTGGACATGCTGCAGCTCATTACGGCTGGGGCCTGACAAATGAACGAGCGAAAACGGTTTCGACCAATGGGCTCGACTCACAAGCTTGCACACGAGCTTGTGAGCCCATTGGTCGAAACCGTTTTCGCTCGTTCATGTGTCAGGCCGCAGCCGTAATAATCAGCTGTACCGCTTGGGTGGACATTCTGCCCTCGGACATTGGGTGGACATTTTGAAAAGCTATTCCGTACACAAGCAAATCTTATTCTCTTTCTGCCCATTGCTGTTCTGTACATTATTATTATTATGTTCATCACCATAGGCATTTTTCTAAAGTGAAAAAGAACTAGGCACTTAAAGGTTTGGTTAATTATGACTTTGAAATTAATAGAAGTTTTGAGAAGCTACTCTGTATACAAATTGCTTTTCTCCGACTATGACACCACACTGACCCTAGCCTTCTTCTAAATCTAAAATCACACACGAGCGCGCGCGCGCACAGACACACACACACACACACACACACACACACACAAACATACACATGCACGCAAATGCTCAGGCGTCTGCAGACGATGCGAGTGTGGTGTAATTTCCCGCCTTGGCCTCGATGCTGTAGACCACTGAAGGGACGTCTAGCTTTCTCCTCATCTGGCAGAGGATGGCGATGGCCAGCCCTGTGGACACCACCTAGGGAAGGGAGAGAGACAGTACATAGAGTATGTACAGTGGTGGAAAAAGTATACTCACATTTTTTACTTAAGTAAAAGTATCAATACTGCAATGTAGAAGAACTCTGTTACAAGTGAAAGTACAGAATTCAAAATGTACTTGAGTAAAAGTACGAAAGTATTGACATCAAAACTTAAAGTACCAAAAGTAAAAGCACTCATTATGCAGAATGTCCCATTTCAAGTTCTCAAATGTATGAAAGTTCTCAAATGTATAAAATTTCACAACACACGACACATTGTGAAAATTGGAAATACTCAAGTAAAGTAAAAAAAATCCTCAAAAGTGTACTTAAGTACAGAACTTGAGTAAATGTACTTAGTTACTTTCCACCACTGAGTAATGTATACAGTAGAGCCCATCCATTGTTCTTCACAGTGCTGCCATACATTGTTGTCGTTACATAACCTAGTCACGTCACCAATAAAACATGTTGAAATAAGCAGATTTTCTGAGCCATGGGTTTGAAGGATCATGGGCGTAAAATGACTACAAAGGGGACACAGACGGTTACAACGGGTATTCTGACAACGGGTATATAATAACGGGTATTGCATAACAGGGTGGCCAGGGCATGCATTCCCCAGACCCATAGAGAGAGAGAGTAACGTCACGCTTTGATCTCGCCGCAAAGCGGGCCGCTATGGGCTATAGTTCCAAACAATGGAACTTCCTCATCCATTCTTCTTACAATGGGAGTCAACGCTAGTGTCGTCACTCTCGCATTAGATCACGCTGGCATTCCCTATTTGCATTAGCCTGATTATCAGCCTGAAGCTGCGTGGAGCTTCAGTCTGAAATTGGCTGCGGTGTCGGCGATTACAAGGGGGAGGGGATTCAAATTTCCCTAAACCAATCACAAGAGATCCACGGATCCGCCTACATCTGACGTCATCGCACAGCTAGTTTTAGCAGATATTCGCTGATTGGCTTGTCGTTAGACCCACCCCCACCTCCGACTCTCATTGGACGGTACTTTTTGTACCGAATATATCCATAGGCTCACATTCAACACCAGACCAAGAGGGGCAGTCCACTCGGAGAGTGGGTGGGGTCTATGGTTTGGAACCAGGCTATATTTGCATTTGTATCCCAACTTGCATCCTTCCCGAGTAGGCCAGTGACCTGTCTAGTAATTAGAATAATGCCTAGTAATTAAAATAATAATTATCATAATTTGATTCATAGCATCATACACTAAGTATAGGTTTCTCTTGCAGTTTTTTAACCCATGAAGACCTGAAGGCGATTCTACAAATGTCTTCTAAATCCCAACAGTATTCTGAAAAAACATGTTTCTATATCAGTGGTGCTCAAACGTTTTCATGTCAAGGACCCCCAAAATTATATGTATTTGGCCGCCAACCCCCCCATCTCAAAATATGTTGTTCCAGTGACCCCCAGAAGCCAAGATTTGAGTTAAAAATGTTCGCTTTAAAAGAATAAATATATTCAAAGATTTGCACACATTTTCACGATTTAAAAAAAATAGCAGATCTACAAGCTCGTACGAGCAGCTACGAGCTTGTATATTTTTCAATAGCCAAAGTGTAAAATAATGCTTTTTAGCTCAAATAAAAAAAAATACACAGATGCGTTCCAGGTCTTAATGGGCTAAGCAAAATGTTGTTGTCGGGTAAAGGGAGTGCTTGGATTCCGAAATTAGGACAACAACGGTTTGAGAACGACGACAACATGAGCGTTTGCACAACCTAAACTCGCGACAAAACCGAGAGAGGTGCCAACTCGACAGGCTTTGCCAAACAACGTAATTTTTTTCTGCTGCGTGGTGCAAAGTGTTATATGTCATCATTGGCCTTCCTCCTGGCGAACACACACTCCCATTGTTGTCATTGATTGGCCACTTGACACTTCCCTTTCACATCTGGATGAAGGCTGTCCATTCAGCTGCCTACAGAAGAGCCTTATTCATCTCCCAAAGGGCCGGACAAAATGTATCACCGGCCGAAATAATGCTCAAAATGTCAGCATATGACACTAATAAAACAGAAGTGATACTGTAGACATAAGAGTAGGCCTTTACTATACTTAAAGGGCAAGACCACTTTGGTAGAGGTTTGGGTTGTGTAGTTACCTTGCCATGATGTAACTCCAAAGGTGGGCAAGAAATAAAAAATAATTTCTCCATTGTTTAGAAATTGATAATTCAAAATATGCTCCTCATTGACTTACATTGTACGGTAAAACAGCTCTCAAAGTCACTCTTTTAGCACATAAACAAACGCAAACAAAGTTGATTCAGACAATATAGAACATCACCAAACCCAGTACTGTTTTTTTTTATTATAAAAATGTCAACTTCCTGTTGATTTTGCCATTTTTAATAAGTAGAAAACCTGGACTGGATCCGCGGATCCGGATCCAGATCTTCAAATAGTAAAATCAACAGGAAGTTGACATTTTTATTAAAAAAACAAACAGTACTGGGTTTGGTGATGCTCTATATTGCCTGAATCAGCTATGTTTGGGTTCATTTATGTGCTAAAAGAGACTTTGAGAGCGGTCTGACCGCACAATGTAAGTCAATGAGGAGCATTTTTTGAATTATCAATTTCTAATCAATGGAGCAATTATTTTTGATTTCTTGCCCACCTTTGGGGTTACATCATGGCAAGGTAACTACACAACCCAAACCTCTACCAAAGTGGTCTTACCCTTTAAGTACTTTATATACAACAACGTAATGTTGACTCACACATTACTCTTCATGTGTTCTGATGATGGCCCAGAAGTGTACAATGTCATTTTCTTGTTTGCTTTCTTTTAATCTGTTTCTTGGGTTGTATTTATTTATTTATTTATTTTAATCTCCCTTTAACCTATTTCACTCTGGCATCCCTATTTTCCCCAATAAATATCACTGAAGTATAAAATCATTATTTTTTAACTTACAGTGCAAAGTAATGTATCAGCCAGTTCACTGGATTATGTGTTGGATTTGCTATTATTGTTTGCTTTTAATGTTTTTGGCATAGCACTCCCTGAAGGTCCTTTTGCGGTGTCGCATTTATCGTCTGCAAGGCACAAATCCTTTCTACTAGACTTTATGGACCAAAGAGGACACCATGAAATAGTCAAAAAATAATTAACTAATGTTCTCTGTTCATTCAAGCTTTTTATATGCTATTTAGTTGTTCTGTTCTCTTTCAACTTTTGTAATGTTGTTTGAGCAACCCAAGTTGACATACATAATCTTACTTTGCTGATTAAAACCCATGTCAGTAAGATAAGTACAAACAATAATAATAATATATAATAATATAATATATCTTTATAATGTTATTCTCAACATAGGCTTCTGTGGGACTATCTGTGTGTGTGTGTGTGTGTGTGTGTGTGTGTGTGTGTGTGTGTGTGTGTGTGTGTGTGTGTGTGTGTGTGTGTGTGTGTGTGTGTGTGTGTGTGTGTGTGTGTGTGTGGGGGTGTGTGTGTGCGTGTGTACGCGCGCGAGAGAGAGAGAGAGAGAGAGAGAGGGACTCAAGCCTGATGATAGATGGAGAAAGTCATTTAAACGGTATGTTACATGGACTTATGAAATACTAATGTTACAACACATACTGAAAAACCTTCCCAGTGTGGAGAAACAGGAGAGAGAAAGAGACTAAAATTATGATATTCTAAAAAGACACCAGCACCAACAATTCTTTCTACATATGATTGCACTAGAATATACTATTTGACTCTAAAAAAACACCTTGAATTGAACTGAAATCAGACAGACAGACAGACAGACAGACAGACAGACAGACAGACAGACAGACAGACAGACAGACAGACAGACAGACAGACAGACAGACAGACAGACAGACAGACAGACAGACAGATGTGCAGTAGATATACAGTAGATTAAGACATAATATAAAAAAGAGAGACAGACATAGATTGCATACCCAGAGCAGCATGAGTCCCATTGATATTGCTATAACAATATTAATGGCCAGAATCACGTGGGCGATCACGATGGGAAGGCATGGCTGAAAAAGAAGAGACATTAAAATGGCACTGAAGCCTGACGTATACAGTACTTCTGCTTTTGTTTGACAGTGTCGCATGCTGAAAATACCTGATCCAGAAGCTGTGAGCTTATAGACCAGCTATTTGCGGCCTGTGGCTGTGAGACTGTCATATGACAAAGTAAAAAATATGTGTACTTTTTAGGATGCTGTTTTTAGCCTGAGAAAAGAGAGATAAAGAGGTGGGGATATCCTATAAAAACACTGTTGGGTATTGCGTGGATTTGCAGGAAGACATTAATTATGACACTTCTGCAAGCATTCCAAATGGCATAATATTCTAACAGGGTTGACATTTCACTGACATCTACCACTTAACACGTGTTTATTTACTGTACAACTATAAGTGATCAAATGACACACCCACACTCACACACACACACATACGCACGCACGCACGCACGCACGCACGCACGCACGCACGCACGCACGCACGCACGCACGCACGCACGCACGCACGCACGCACGCACACACGCACGCACGCACACAAAGGAATATTTGTTGTATTTATCTAATGTTATGTCATG
Organism: Gymnoscopelus braueri; assembly: GCF_963280865.1. Classification (NCBI taxonomy): domain Eukaryota; kingdom Metazoa; phylum Chordata; class Actinopteri; order Myctophiformes; family Myctophidae; genus Gymnoscopelus; species Gymnoscopelus braueri. The sequence goes on from NC_137625.1 coordinate 29,460,471, forward strand.
TTGTTGCAGTCATAGCAAATTAGAGGAAACAGCAATTTATTGTAATCAGTCCAGTCTGTGTGTTAGCGATATGACTCCAGAGCAGACGGATGGATTTTCATGCACCAGAGATATGATCAGTTAGGCTGCCCCAAAAAAGGGTCAAAAAGGTCAATTTCACAATCAAGATCAGGGTCAAGATTACATAATCGGTCATATGTGACAAAAGTTGAGACGGACATTGGTGCAGGCATGGTTTGGTACTTCAAGAGCGTTTTTTTTAGTTTATTCACATTCCTCCCTTTCCGATCTAGACTTTCGGACTGTGGATTGGAATCAGTTCCAGTTGATCTAACTTGCCCTTGAAACTCCAGCCTAAATTAAGATTTAGACTAAGCCACTAAGCTAGCATGCAGCGGTGGAAAAAGTACTCAAATTCTTTACTTAAGTAAAAGTACCAATACAGCAATATATAAATACTCTGTTACAAGTAAAGTAAAAGTCCAGAATTCAAAAAGTACTAAAGTATTGGTATCAAAATGTTCTTAAAGTACCAAAAATGTTTGAAAATAGCAGATCTGCAAGCTCGATGCGACGCGTTGTGAGCTTGTAGATTGGCTATTTTCTATGTATAAAATAGAGCTAAAGTGGTTAATGCATGTTTCATAATATCATAATTTATATCTGAAAAGTAACTAAAGTTTACAAATAATTGTAGTGGACTAAAAGTAAAATATTTGCCTCTGAGATGTAGTGGAGTAGAAGTAAAAGTATTGGAAATTGGAAATACTCAAGTAAAGTACAAATACCTCAAAATTGGACAGTACTTATACTTTCCACCACTGCTAGCATGTACTGCAGCTTTAAACAAACACAGAAAAACGACTCTCTGCGTGTGTGTGTGTGTGTGTGTGTGTGTGTGTGTGTGTGTGTGTGTGTGTGTGTGTGTGTGTGTGTGTGTGTGTGTGTGTGTGTGTGTGTGTGTGTGTGTGTGTGTGTGTGTGTGTGTGTGTGTGTGTGTGTGTGTGTGTGTGTGTGTGTCACCCACCTCCTTGTAAATCATGATGGGCTCCTCATCTGAGCTCTCCTCAGAAAAACTGCTGTTCCTGGGGACCGCCACCTGCAACAAGCATGGGAATGAAAGAAAGAAAGAAAGAAAGAAAGAAAGAAAGAAAGAAAGAAAGAAAGAAAGAAAGAAAGAAAACCCAACCAGTCAACCTTTATGAGCAGAACAAATAAGTACAACATGATGAGGTGTGATGAAATAGAATGTCTTAGACACTTAAAGGGATAGTTCACCCCCAAAATAACTTCTTTTCTAAAACAAAACAATGTCCATGAATTCAAGTCTCCATGGGGTGTGTAATTGATAGAAAAAAAGTCATTTTGGGGGTTAACTATCCCTTTAAGCCCTGCTTAACCATTTGTCACTGATAGGCTTGTCACAATTATTGCATAATAGTCTAATCGCAATTATTTGAGATAATCGCAATTATTTTTGCATTAACACATTCCACGCCAGAGTTTAATATCATAATGTACTCACCAGTGCCAGCGATTTTTTAATTCTTTTTTTTTTTTCACGTCGCCACAGACCTCGTTAAATACCTTAAGATCGCGCGTTAAACTGTTTGCAGACACACAGGGTAGCTGTGTGAGTCGCCCAGAGAAGACCGTTTCAATCGGCGATCGTCCATTTTGAAGTTGTTGCGGAATATGTTAAACAGCAATCAGCGAGGAGAAACAAAACTCCGAGATAATGGAGGATTAGGGGAAGATTTAGCGAGGGCGGGTGGGAACGAAAATCTCCGGATACGGATATTTCCATATCCGGGTGTGCTACAATGAAATGTGTCACTGCGAATGAGGCCTACAATGAAATGTGAACCTGCGGAGAAAAAAAAGACGACTTCGCGTAGATCTATGCGACTGGCACGCTGCGCAATTATTTAGGTTTGCGTAGATCTACGCGATTGGCACGCAATGTGTTAATTGTCATAATCGTTTCCATGTTGAAAAATGTTCATACATTTTTAAATATAAAAGAATTGCAGAAATATCTGATCTACAAGCTTACAATGTGACGAGTTGTAAGCTTGTAGATCAGATATTTCTGCTATTTTATATAGCATTGTATAAAATGATCAAATATGTCAAACGCAAACAGAAATATGAATGTTATTCATAATGTTCCGATGTTCAATGGCCAAACACACAATTAAATCGTTAATCGCAATTATTTGAGTGACAATTAATCGTCAACTTAAATTCTGGGTTCTGGGGCCTTGAGTTAAACACAGAGCTACTCACACAGTTGCTCAGGTCATCCTCGTGGCAGAGGCAGGACTCAGGGACAACGTCCCCCCAGTCCTCGTAGCCCGTCTCCAGTCCACAGCATTCAAACTGAGAGACACGAGGGCACAGAGCGGAGTATTAGGAGATATATATATACACACACACACCGCACTGGCACATGTGTGGACACGTGCACGCACACATAGACACGCACGCATGTACACGCTCACACACACACGCTCACGCACGCACGCACGTACACGCTCATGCACACACACGCACGCACGCACACATGCACACGCACGCATGTACACGCTCTCGTGCGCACATATACACGTGCGCACACATACACGCATGCATGTGCATGTACAGTACAGTACAATGCACTGTTATCCATGATGTTTCTGCAGAGAAAGGTACAACATAAATGTCTCTGACACACACACACACACACACACACACACACACACACCCCCACACACACACACACACACACACACACACACACACACACACACACACACACACACACACACACACACACACACACACACACACTGTACATCTGTACAGCTGACACATACTCAGTCACAAAGGAAGAACAAGTAGATGACAACCTACATTGTACTGCATGCCGGAGACCAAAGCTTTGGAAGAGTCGCTGGCTTCGCTGAGCGGCATCATGGCCTGATGCTCCCGCCTGATCTCCTCACCGACCTGTGGACAAAAAAACACACTTCTATTCACCAAATCAATGAAGCATTGAGTTTGAGTGAGTGGCTTTTCCTTTGTGTTTTTTTTCCCTCCTTTTTTTCATATACTTGATTATTGATTCGTATGGATTTTTTTTTTCATTTCAAAAGTAACCGTGTGTGTACCTCGTGTCGAGCCGGCAGTGCTCTCATGAGCTCCACGAACAAGATGAAACTGGTCAAGGCCATTCCGACTGTGAACTAAAACACACACACACACACACACACACACAAAGTCACACAAGTACACACGAGCGCACACACACATTTTAACACTTTCATTATAGTTATTTCTAACTTCTCTAAACTTCTTAAATACGTACGTACACACACAAACACTAGAACAAAATATGTACGTGTGTACAATGTACTCATATACTATACACATATTACTGTACATATTACTTTTACATATTACTCCGAAACCAGGTCTCAAAAGAGTGAAGATAAAGATGCAATCCATAACTTCTTTGTGAATCAAACATTATTTTAACCAATCTCTATGTTAGAGATCCTGTAGTCGGGTAGGACCCACTACTGGTTGATAAGAGGTATTGCATAACATTTCAAAGGGAAATGTGAGCTATGGGTTAAAATCCTGTGAAGAACATGAAGGTTATGGATCACAGCAATGAGAAGAGCAGGAACTGGGCTCAAAGCCAGCCCTCTCTTGCATGCCAAAACCAGTGGTGGAAAAAGTACTCACGTTTTTTACTTAAGTAAAAGTATCAATACTGCAATTTAGAAATACTCTGTTACAGGTAAAAGTCCGGAATTCAAAATGTACTTGAGAGATAGTACAAAGGTATTGGCATCAAAATGTACTTGTACAAAAGTAAAAGTACTAATTTTGCAGAATGTACCATTTCAAGTTTTCAAATGTATAAAAATCATTTGAAAATAGCAGATCTACAAGCTTGTAGATCGGCTAATTTCAAATCGCCGAAATGTATATAGGGCTGAAGTGGTTCATGTATGTTTTGTAATAATAATCAAAATCTACAAAGCAACTAGTAATAAATGTAGTGGAGTAAAAGTACAATATTTGGATCCGAGATGTAGTGGAGTAGAAGTAAAAGTATTGGAAATTGGAAATACTCAAGTAAAGTACAAACACCTACAAATTATACTTAAGTACAGTACTAAAGTAAATGTACTTTCCACTTTCCACCACTGGCCAAAACACATCACATTCATGTTATAAATTCATATGGATTGGCGTGACTGGCCTTTTCCGTTTCCATCAATCAACAAATTCCAAGCTGAGGCCAACAGAAGTACACTGAGTCATGGGTTTGTGTTGGCAAATGATAGAAAGTGTTTGTGTTGCCAAATGAGAGAAAGGTTATGTTTGTGAGACTTACTAAGACGAGAGCCCATTTCTTCTCTTTACAGATTCCAAACAGACCGATTATGGCCAACAGCAGGGTGACAATGTCCAGGGCGTAAAGGATGGTTATTCCTGTGATCAGCTCATCCATCTGGAGGAGAGAGACGTCAAATTGGCGCTGTTAGGCAGATTTCAAACATTTTTTTTGTCACTCAATGCCCCGCTTCATCATAGTGTCAAGCAGAGGTAGTGAAAATAGCCTATCTGTAAGCTCACGTTGAGTTTCACTGCTATTTTCACCATTTCTGAATATTTTTGTTCCATTTCCTGAAAAGTCCCAGTTTTGGACATAGCAACACCTGACAGCGACAAAATGTAATGATTACTGGGCTCGAATCCTGAAAGAGAGCCAACTCACATGCCTCCATCCAAGGTTATAATAGTTAACTAAAATGAACCCATTAAGTCCGGGAACGCATCTGTGTCTTTTTTTTTTTTCTTTGGCTATTCAAAAATAGCAGATATACAAGCTCATAGCGCGGCACTTGGTGCCGCACTATGAGCTTTTTTTTTTATCGTGAAAAATGTTGCAAATCTAATATACACATATATCTATATCTATATACATATATATTCTACAAATGTCTTCTAAATCCTAACCGTTTTTTTGAAAAAAACGTATGTTGCTATATCAGTGGTTCTCAAACGTTTTCATGTCAAGGACCCCCAAAATGATACGTATTTGGCCGCGGACCCCCATCTCAAAATAATTTGTTCCAGGGACCCCCAAGAAGCAAAGATTTGAGTTGCAAAAGCTTTAAAAAATACATATATTCAAAGATTATTATTTTTTTAATCACGATTTTTCAAAAATAGCAGATCCACAAGCTCATAGCGCTATGAGCTTGTATATCTGCTATTTTTTTAATAGCCAAAGAAATCTTAAAATGACACAGATGCGTTCCCGGTCTTAATGGGTTAAAGAAATAATGAAAACTAGATTTACAGTTTATAAGATACAGTTTAGTTAACAGAAATAAAAATAAGAAAGAGGCTTTACCGAACATTTTAACAGTATTACACAATATCTTAGTTCCTTAGTTTTTGTCTGTGACGGTTTATTTCATACATAAATAAGCCTTGTACTTTTTGTGGATATGAAATATATCTTTCAAATTGGTAGCTGTGCTTTGAATACATTTTGAATAAAAGACGTTTTAAAATCTCGATCATGACAAATTCCCAAAATTACAATTAAGCCCGACCGTAATACTAAAGCTAAAACGAATAAAAACTTAAAGGACGACTTCACCCATTTCCAACCTATCTTCATATTACTGTTCGTCACTAATAATCATTATAACATGGTACCATTTTTGTCAACTGGGTCTGTGTCTCAGGGGAGGGCTGTGGAAAGTTCAGAAACCCGCCTACCAGTGACATCATCGATGGGGCATCCAAGCTAATAGAACGGCAGGCTTTCTATTTCTGGAAAGTTAGCATGCTGTAATGGAAGTAATTGTTCTCGTGTTAATAAAAAAAATGCAAAACTGCTTAGCGATGATGTCACTGGTAGGCGGGTTGCTGAACTGTCCACAGCCCTCCTATGAGACACAGACCCAGTAGATAGTTATTTTTTTTACCATTTTGTCATGAGCATTAGTGAGGACCAATTATATGAAGACAGGTTGGAAATGGGTGAAGTCGTCCTTTAACAAAAACTAAGACTTTTCAGAAAATTAAAACTAAACCAGTAAACCTTTCTTCCATCTCAACTGGTCTCGCTCAATAAAGAGAAAGCAATGCCATGTGGACTGTGTACCCCCCTTTGTAGGTAAATAAATCAAGTTGTGTGACAGGCGGGGTCGGGTTCAGAGGGCAGAAACATCCCATTGGGACTATGAGGGGTTCAGTTAACCTTTATGTACCATTTTGTTTGACAAGTTGTCTTGAGTGACCCATGTAATGACACACATAGCCTAGGGAAGCCTTTGCAAGTGAAAGTTTGTTTTGACAAATGCTGTGCTATCTAGCTGTTGGCTGAACGTTTTGGCTCGGCCGAGGTCGTTTTGACCTGCAATTCTGAAAAGGAACAACTGACGTGTGCATGAGTTATGTTTCCTCTGTCTTTTTTTTGCAGCCCAAGGTCAAATAGTCAATTGTGGTTATAGTCATCACATCCTTGGGGATTGTTGTGTGCAATACATTGTCAGTTAAGTGTGCAATACATTGTCAGTTTAATGTCTACATATTAGCATGTGATCACTGTTCAGCTCATGATTCTTCTTTATATCTGTCCAGAGTACTGAATGGAGTTTTAAACTTTTGACACATCTTTTGCTTTAGTCGATGGTTTCAAGTTTCACATTTGGGGAAAAGACTGCCGTTAACCCATTAAAACCGGGAACGCATCTGTGTAACCACTTAAACCATTATTTATACTTTGGCTATTCAAAAATAAAATAGCAGATATACAAGCTCATAGCTTGTAGATCTGCTATTTTTTAAGAATCGTGAAAATGTGTGCAAATATTTGAATATATATATTTCTTTAAAGCGAACATTTGTAACTCAAATCTTTGCTTCTGGGGGGTCCCTGGAACAACATATTTTGAGATGGGGTCCATGGCCAAATACATATCATTTTGGGTGGTCCTTGACATGAAAAGGTTTGAGAACCACTGATTATGTAGCAACATACGTTTTTTCAAAATAAAATGTTAGGATTTAGAAGACATTTGTAGGATCCCCAGAAGTAAAGATTTGAGTTAAAATGTTTGCTTTAAAAATAAATATATATATATATATGAACTAATTAAGACTTGTGCACATCTTGTTGGACCCCGACTGGAGGTGCAGGTCAGCGCAAGAGATATGTATAAAGCTAAAAGAAGAAAACCTTCAAAAGAAGGGACCGCACACTCCTCAGGACTGATTTTGCTTTTTTATTTGTTGCACAACGCGTTTCGCTTCTGCTTCCTCAGGTCATAGCACCTGAGGTATATATATCAGTATATATTCAAAGATTTGCAAAAAATAAACCCATGATTTCTTTTTTTTTTACATTTTTTGAATAGCCAAAAAAATCAAAAAATGACACAGATTCTTTCCCGGTCTAAATGGGTTAAATGTGAGAATTAACCAACACCTGCACTCTCTCAGCTGACAGAGTGTCACCCAGGGCGAACTTCCCACAAGTGACTAGTTGGGGGGGATTCGGGGTCTTGCTCCGGGAACCTTCCGCAGGGAACATGCGGAAGTTGGCGGTTAGCGGGGGTTCAAAGCCAGATGTTCCAATCTGGCTCAGATTTCATTCAGCAAACTTAGAATCTATTTCATGCGTCTCATCGTTCCCATTCCAAGAAGATACAGTGAATGAAAGATCTTATAACTGTATGTTCCAGAGTGTGTATCTGATTAGATTTTATTTAAGCAGGGAACTGTGGTTAGATGTGAAACCTGTGTGTCATTTGAACACTGGGACTCTTCTAGGCCATTGGTTCTCAATGTGGGGTCCGGGGACCCCCAGGGGTCCTTGAGGGAGTTCCAGGGGGTCCCCAGCTAAATGATAGATAGTTAGGAACCAAATGGACCCTTATGGGTCTGTAACTCAGAGTTAAATTAACATTGATTTTAAAATATAAGTTGGGGTCCTAGAGATAGAAATGCCATTAAATGGGGGTCCGTAGCCTAATGCATGTCAAACTGAGGGTCCTTGATATTAAAATGGTTGAAAATCTCTGCTAGAGCCTTAAAGATCTTCTCTTATTTGTCCTGCGATGCGTTGTCAGTTTGATATATATGCAGCATGTGTTCTTCTCTGTCTATTGTCTGTCAAGAGTTTTGCATTGTGTTTTAACCCATTCAATCCGGGAACGCATTTGTGTCATGTAATGGAAGTTTTTAGCTGTTACTTAATAAGATTCAGAGTTCAGGAAGATGGACGCAGGACTCATGTTTTTAGGCATCAATCCATTCTTTATTTGTAGTCATCACCATGTTACAGAGCAGCAGCATGCCTGCTGCCCAGGTCCCTTTCTGCCCAAGTGTCTCCTAGCTCTTTTATACCTTCTTGCAGAAGTCCACACAATCAGCTGGTCAACCCTCTCAGCACACCCATAATCGGCACTTTACAAATAGAATAGATTCGTGTGAAATCAGCTGTTGATGGTCAGTCCCAATATATAGGCTCATGAACAAAATGGGTTACACTTTGCCTGGGATACTGTAAATAGTTTGGTGTGTCAACAGCTGTTGTGAGGGAGCTAGGCTCCACGGGAATCACCTGTCTGTCAGAGCCCAAGACATCATACTACTGCAGAGAGTATAGGCTACTACTTCAACTTATACTTTTGTGCATTAAATGAATCCATACCCTAATGATGGTTATGTGAATTTTGGCCACCACAGTTAGATTTCATTGGATATAAAAAATAAGCAGATACACTATAGCTGTGAGCTTGTCTGCTATTTTTGTGAAAATGTGTGCAAATCTTTGAATATATACAGTTTTAACTCAAATCTTCGCTTCTGCATGGGGGTCCCTGGAACAACATATTTTGAGATGGGGGTCCGCAGCCAAATACATATCATTCTGGGTGGTCCTTGACATGAAAAAGTGTGAGAACCACTGATTATATAGCAACATACGTTTGTTTTTTAACTGTAAGAAGACATTTGTAGAATCCCCAGAAGCAAAGATTTGAGTTACAAATGTTTGCACACATTTTCATGATTTAAAAAAATATATAGCAGATCTACAATCTCATAGCACTCTGTGCCACGCAATGAGCGTGTATATCTGCTATATCTTTGAATAGCCAAAGTGTAAAATAATGCTTTTTTAGCTCAAATCAAAAAGAATGACACAGATGCGTTCTCGGTCTTAATGGGTTAAACGTTTGACACATCATTATGCTTTTGTCTATGTGGTTTCAAGTTTTGCATTTGGGGGGAAAAGACTGTCTTTAATGTTGAGAAACCCGACACCTTAGACTTGTCACTCTCAGCTGAACACTGTCATCCAGCCAGGGTGACTTCCCACAAAGTGATCAGGTGGGGGGATTCGGTGTCTTGCTCCGGGAACCCTCCTGACAGCTAGGGACATGCAGAGGTTGTTGTTGGACACACTGTCTGGCTGTTGCACCCATGGGGTCGAAGCCAAGATGCTTCAATCTAGCTCTTATCAGCAGATTTCATTCAGCAACTTGTTGGGTTCATTGCCGAATCATTCCATTCTCTCTACCCCTGACATTCCTCACAATATGATCTGATGCAGCGAAAACACGCTAGAAACCCGTCTGCAACGACCACAAGCTTGATGACGTCGGATCAATTTTAATGGTTTTTAAAACCCATTCGATCCGGGAACGCATCTGTGTCATTTTTTTAAGCGAACATTTCTGTTTCTGGAGGTCCCTGGAACAACATATTTTACAAATGTTCGCTTTGAAAAAATATATAGTCAAAGATTTGCACACATTTTAACTATTTTTCAAAAATAGCCAAAGACATCTAAAATGACAGAGATGCGTTCCTGGTCTTAATGGATTAAAAGCAGTTCAGCTTAGATAACAATTATACTGTATATTGAGAGAGGGGGGAGAGAGAGAGAGAGAGAGAGAGAGAGAGAGAGAGAGAGAGAGAGAGAGAGAGAGAGAGAGAGAGAGAGAGAAATCCAGACAGTTGGTATTACCTCCTCAGCTCCGTGGAGGTATCCATGACTAAACAGAGTTACTGCCAGCAGCAAAGCACTGATGGCCTGCAACGACAATCACAACAACAACAAACTATTTAGTTTCATCCATTTATCTGATGCTCTTAGAGTTATCCTCAATGGCTTGCAATGAGCAAGCAGGTACAACAGTATAAAATCATGTGTTAACTCTATGAGAATGTACAAATGTAACCAGTGGCGGAAGAAGTACTCACGTTTTGTACTCAAGTAAAAGTACAAATACCACAATGTAGAAATACTCTGTTAGAAATAAAAGTCCGGTATTCAAAATGTACTTGAGTAAAAGTACAAAAGTATTCACATTAAAATATGCTTAAGTACTGAACGCAAAAGTACTCATTTTGCAGAATGCCCCATTTCACAAGTTTCTGAATGTATAAGAATGCTTTGAAAATAGCAGATCTACAAGCTCACAGCGCGTCACTTTGCGACGCGTTGTGGGCTTGTAGATCGGCTATTTTCAAATAGCCTAAGTATGCATAGGGCTGAAATCGGTAATGTTTTGTAATAATAATCAAAATCTACAAAGTAACTAGTACCTAAAATATTCAAATAATTCTAGTGGAGTGAAAGTATAACATTTGCCTCTGAGATGTAGTGGAGTAGAAGTAAAAGTATAGACAATTGGAAACACTCCAGTAAAGTAAAGATTCCTCAAAAGTGTACTTAAGTACAGTACTTGAGTAAATGTACTTAGTTACTTTACACCACTGAATGTAACCACGGGTCCATTTGTTACATTGGTTCAGTCTCAGAGTTAAAGACCCATAATTGTCCTTTTGGTTACTAACTACTAACAATTTAGCTGGGGACCCCCTGGACCTCCCTCACAGTAACAAATGATAAATGGACACTACCGTGTAGTGCTGAGTCCAGTGGTGGAAAGTAACTAAGTACATTTACTCAAGTACTCAAATACCTCAAAATTAAGTACAATTTTGAGGTATTTGTACTTTACTGGAGTATTTCCAAATTTCAGTACTTTTACTTCTACTCCACTACATCTCAGAGGCCACTAAATGTATTTGAAAACTTTAGTTACTAGGTACTTTTACAAAACATTATGTTATTATTACAAAACATACATTAACCACTTCAGCCCTATATACATTTCGGCCATTTGAGCTTGTAGATCTGCTATTTACTTTTGTACTTTTTACTCAAGTACATTTTGAAAGATTTGTATACATTTGAAAAATTGAAATAGGACATTCTGCACAATGAGTACTTTTACTTTTGGTACTTTAAGTACATTTTGATACAATACGTTGACTTTTACTCAAGTACATTTTGAATTCCGGGGGCATACCAGTATAATAATGCAGATATGAACCTGTGGCTGTGTCCTTGCAGATACAGCAAGGAACGTTTATTCAATAGCTAGACCATACAATGCCATGATTAAAATATAACAATTGAACGCATGCACAAAATAATTATGTCAGACTCACTCGGGTATCCCCAGCGAGCCTAAATAAAGGATAGGAAAGATTTGATTCATGTTTAATTTAATTGAGAGCAAGGGTTGCAGTGGCTAGCGGGTTGATTTGTCAATATAAGTAAACATTTTTCCTCTATTGTCACAGATATTAAAGGGTTTTAATTTTGGAAAATGTTTTAGAAATGACTGAAAAAAGTTGGGATAGGCTGAGTTGAAGTTGTATGGGCGGTTCCTGGTTGCACAGTTATCAATCAATCAATCAATCAATCAATCAATCAATCAATCAATCAATCAATCAATCAATCATGTATGTATGTAACCCTATACCCAAAATACTCTATAAACAGTAGCCTAAACACTGTAGCCTATTTGACACTATTGGGCTACCATTGGAAGTTCAACAATTCCAAAATGTATTATCATATACTATATAGATATGTTGAGCATTAGTCATCAGTGCTGGAAAATAACTAGAACTAACTACTCAAGTACATTACTTTACTAGAGTATTTCCAAATTTCAATACTTTTACTTCTACTCCACTACATCTCAGAGACAAATATCGTACTTTTTACTCCACTACAATTATTTGAAAACTTCAGTTACTTGTTAGGCTACTTTGTACATTTTGATTACTATTACAAAACATACATTAACCACTTCAGCCCTATACATTGATCGGCCATTTGAAAATAGCCGATCTACAAGCTCACTATGCATAGTGATGCCATGCATTGTGAGCTTGTAGATCTGCAATTTTCAAGAGATTTGAATACATTTATACATAGGATACCTTGTAAAACGGGACATTCTGCATTTATGAGTACTTTTACGTTTGGTACTTTAAGTACATTTTGATGCCAATACTTTTGGTACTTTTACTCAAGTACATTTTGAATTCTGAATCCGGACTTTTACTTGTAACAGAGTAGGCCTATTTCTACATTGCGGTATTGATACTTTTGCCTAAGTAAAACATTTGAGTACTTTTTTCCACCACTGCTAGCCAAGTCATCTACTAATATTAGGCTCTAATTAAAACCACCCGGTCACCGCCCATGTTACAGTATGACTAGAGTCTAGAGGAGCGTCACCAACGTTACTCGGAAAACGGTGGCCTATCGAAACCTGTGACTCGAACAGGTGCGGCGGGCGGAGACTACTGTGTCGAAAAAAAAACAAAAAACAAACATGTTGTTGTTTAAAGTCTAAAGTTTAACTCCTTAATTCGTTCGTTTTGGTTCAAGTTGTTTTAATCCGAACTGAACAAGATCCACATACTGACTCTGTCTGTTTTCAGTGGTGGAAAGTACATTTACTCAAGTACTGTTTTCAAGTATTGTTTTACTTTACTCGAGTATTCCCAATTTTCAGTACTTTTACTTCTACTCCACTACATCTCAGACTGAGGCAAATATTGTACTTTTACTCCACTACAATTATTTGACATTTTCAGTTTCTAGTTACTTTGCAGATATACATTATTACATTATAAAATATACATTAACCACTTTAGCCCCATACCTAGCCAGGTTTTGTTTGATATTTTTCAAACATTTTAATACTTTTACTTTTAGTATTGTTTGATGCCAATTACTTTTGTACTTTTACTCAATTAATATTTTGAACACAGGCCTTTTACTTGTGACAGAGCCATTTTTATATTGTGGTATTGCTACTTTTATTTAAGTAAACAATGTGAGTACTTTTCCCACCACTGTTCTGATGGTGTTTATGTTTACAACGTTCCTCGGTAGTCGTTACAATGTTTCTCTTGTAACATAATGGTGCCCACGCGGCCCCACCCCCTCCAGTCTGTGCAGTGACCGGTGTAACACAGGAATTGGTAACCTATTCAATTCCGTGACTTCCCGTCTTAACTGCGGCGCACAACCTGAGAGCAGTGGTGTAGTATAAGTAGGCCTACATGTATTCAAGACAAGTACTGTATAGAGTAACATTTTGAGTTTTTTTTTTTTACTGGAGTATTTCCAAATTTCTGTACTTTCACTTTTATATTTATAATTATTATAATTATTATAATTATTATAATTATTATAATTATATTATAATTATATAATTATTTGAAAACTTGTAGATCTGCGATTTAAGATTTTTATACATTTTGAACACTTGTGAAATGGGACATATTCTGCATAATGAGTATTTTACTTTTGGTAGCCTACTTTATTTATGCCACAACTTTTGTAGGCTACTTTTACTCGAGTAAATTTTGAATAGCGCCGGACTTTTACTTGTAACAGAGTATTTCTATATAGCAGTATTGATACTTTTACTTAGGTAAAGCATGTGAGTACACTTATCCCACCACTGATTCTCTAGTCTAGACTGATATCATGACTAGTGATTATGAAAGACAAGTCACATAATCCGATAGGTCACCAATGTTGGTGTATCGCCTGCAGGCTCCCGCACCACGCACTGCACGCAGAGACAGTCTGGATGAAATATGATTCCAGAATGAAAGACAGCCTGTGATCGCAACGAAAACAAACGACATGTGTCCGACTCCGACCTGATCTGTTTGTTACATTTTAACCTTGTTATTTAAGGTTTACCTTATTTATTTTTTAGTCAGTTTTGCAGGCTTGAAGCCTGCAAAACTGATCAAAAGAATTAAGGGAAACCTGAGGCTTCACAAGTTCACATTCATAACAAACTATACTTACCCCGAACAAACTGGTCAAGATAATGAAGCCTCTTTTAAGACAGACGTTCACTGTCCCCATGATTTATTCACGGTCAGGAGAAAAAAAAGAAAAAAGAAAAAAACGTTATTATCCTCAGTAAAAAGAGAAGGAGAATCAGAGAAGGTAATGTTCAGAAACAGCCTGTGCTCCCTACTGTCCACAGCACCAGCACCATTGTGCCTCAGCCTTCATGTTATGCTGTTTAAAGAGGGGAGGGACCGTTACTTATTGGCCCCTCTGTATGGAGAAAATGAGAGAGAGAGAGAGAGAGAGAGAGAGAGAGAGAGAGAGGGAGAGAGGGAGGGAGGGGGAGAGAGAGAGAGTGAGGGAGAGAGAGAGAGGGGGAGAGACAGGGAGGAAGGGGGGTAGAGAGAGGGAAGCAGAGAGAGAGAGAGAAAGAGAGGGGGGAGGGAGGGAGAGAGACAGACAGACAGACAGAGAGGGAGAGGGAGACAGAGATAGAGAGAGAGGGGGAGGGAGAAAGGGACGGGGGGAAGGGAGGGAGAGGGAGAGGGAGAGAGAGAGAGGGGGGATAAAAGAGAGGGAGGGAGGGGGAAAAGAGAGGGAAGGAGGGAGAGTTCTTTAAATAATACTTTTTTGCTTGTCTTGTATATGATGCACTACAACTTACACACACACACACACACCTAAACACAACAGTAGGCTATAATGCACACCATGCGCGCACGCACGCACGCACGCACGCACGCACACACACACACACACACACACACACACACACACACACACACACACACACACACACACACACACACACACACACACACACACACACACACACACACACACACACACACACACACACACACACACACACACACACACAGAGAGAGAGAGTACGTTTTTATCTATTAAAATGTATTCACTTGTTTTACTGATGTTGGTGTGATGTGATTCAAGCCTCTAAAGAACAATTGAATTATAAGTTGACTTGAGTGAGATGAGAGGGAGATGGTATCAAATTCAACCGACAAAAGATGTTTGAAAATGAAAGATTCACATTACTGTGCGTGCGCGCACGTGTGTGTGTGTGTGTGTGTGTGTGTGTGTGTGTGTGTGTGTGTGTGTGTGTGTGTGTGTGTGTGTGTGTGTGTGTGTGTGTGTGTGTGTGTGTGTGTGTGTGTGTGTGTGTGTGCTCCTGCGATTCTATGAAGAACTTCAGAAGGCAAGGGTTACATTCAAGTTGGTGTGTGAGTGTGTATATTATTATACCACTTACAGTATGTGTGCTGGCAATTCTTCAATAGCCAACAATGTATTTCTGGTTGATTTTAATGTTTCTACAACAGAATAATGACAACCCTGCTCAAAGATCAGCACAACACAAGTTTTATGTTACATCTCAGGGGAACAACCTGTGTGTGTGTGTGTGTGTGTGTGTGTGTGTGTGTGTGTGTGTGTGTGTGTGTGTGTGTGTGTGTGTGTGTGTGTGTGTGTGTGTGTGTGTGTGTGTGTGTGTGTGTGTGTGAGAGAGAGAGAGAGAGAGAGAGAGAGAGAGAGGAACACCCTGAGATGTGCACACAGAGTTGAGGAGCATTCTAGGCTAATATAAAAGAAGATAAAGTAGCCAATGAGAGACCAAGGACAGGCTGATAGGAAGTCAAAGTAAAAGAGGCCTCAAATGGATTTGAACTCTCTCTCTCTCTCTCTCTCTCTCTCTCTCTCTCTGTGCGTGTGTGTGTGCGTGTGTGTGTGTGTGTGTGTGTGTGTGTGTGTGTGTGTGTGTGTGTGTGTGTGTGTGTGTGTGTGTGTGTGTGTGTGTGTGTGTGTCCGCCCTCATAAAGGCCTTGTTGTGTGCTGTTGTCTTGACAGAACAAAGGATCTCATGGTAGACTAGCATCTTCAACTCCAAATCACGTGACTTCTTATCCTGAGCGAGCGCACACACGCACACACACTGTTTCCTGCCTTCTTGCAACCCTTTGGTCATTTACATGTGCACACACATACTCACTTCACCCTCACTTTTCACATCCATCTTTCTGCGGCTCTAACGCGTGCACGCGCACACGCACACACACACACACACACACACACACACACACACACACAGTGTTTCCCTCAGAGTAAAAAGGGGCCAATTGTTAAAACAGTTCACGAAAAGCATTTCCTGAGTGAAGGAACATCTGGAGAGCATGAATGCACGCACGCACACACACACACACACGCGCATGCACGCACGCACATATACACAGGCGTTCACAGATGCACATTCACTTGTACCTCGCATGCATATATTTCCTCAGGTTGCCAATGCAAATATACGTATCTTAGTTGACTTGACTTCACATGAAGTCACACATACTGTATGTACACACACTAAATCCATGACACATTCACACATACAAGCAGTTACTCAGTTACACATGCACACACACACACACACACACACATCTGGAGGATATGAATGTACATACAGTAGACATTCTCTAGGATGTGGGTGGGAGTCACAAAGCACTGCACACTTCACAGAGACGTGAAGAAGGAGCAGCAGTGAACAGATTCCAGCTAACAGATCTGACAGCTGGAACCACACTCACAAACCTGAGGAGTCTCTGGAACTCATACTTTCTATCATATGTGCTACTGCGTCTAAATCGTCTCTACTCCGGCAATATGGGAGCAGCCCGTGGTGTAAAGTAACTAAGTACATTTACTCAAGTAATGTACTTAAGTAGAATCTTTAGGCACTTTTACTTTACTGGAGTATTTCCAATTGTCTATACTTTTACTTCTACTCCACTACATCTCAGAGGCAAATATTGTACTTTTACTCCACTACAATTATTTGAAAACTTTAGTTACTAGTTACTTTGCAGATATAAATTATTACATAAAACATACATGAATCACTTTAGCTCTATTTTAAAAAATTGCAGATCTACAAGCTCACAACATGTCACGACCTATTGTATATACTGTATATATACACACTGCTCAAAATAATTAAGGGAACACTTTGATCCCTTAATTCTTTTGAGCAGTTTTTGTTAGCAGTATGTACACAGTTCATGAAAACTCAAAATAATTAAGGGATCAAAGTGTTCCCTACATTTCTTTGAACAGCATACATTAGTAGGGTTAGGATAGCAGCTTATGTTCAGTAGGTGAATGAAGTTGCACAGTGTTCAGTGTTGAAGTCACATTATACAGACTGGCTACTTGTGTTAATTTCCTATAGTGGTGACGGTCTACGGCTCATTTGATCAAATGTAAATAGCAATCTGTATACATACTGAAAACAAGAAGTATTGTTTGTGTGACTACAAGATTTGTTTACTAGATTTGCATTAACAATATCATTCTACATGCATAGATTTTATCTCGACAGGATTTGTCCCCTTAAAAATGTATGTGTGTGTGCGTGTGTATACACCTCCCCCCAATCACTCTTTTCATTCTTGTTCCAGCCATCAGAGGATGCATGATAGTGTAGTATGACTGTTGTTGTATGCTAAAACAAGACAACATAAGATCGCTTCTGCTGTATTGATTTATTTCCATTGTGTGGTCCTTTGTGTGTAAACTGAGTGCCATGTACAGTATCAGTTGGGGAGGCAGATTTGGCAGAGATAATTACTACAGAAAGATAAAATAAAATCAATTATAAATACATTTCCAATGTAAAAGAGAACAAAAACATTCAGCATACAGCTCTTATGGATGACTTAAAGTCAACCACAGAGCAAACTTACATAGCATACCGTCTTCTCCAGTCAATACAATGAGCAGGGAGAATGGAGTTTAAGCATAGTGCCCATGTTTGTTATAGGCTAAGTCTCAAGCTGTGATTTGTGAACAGCATTTTCACTTCCCTTGTGAATCTCAGCTCTGCTGTATCAGACTTTCTACTCTCCAGAATTCCATGGGAAGTGTACTTTACTCCTAGGTGGCCCTTGGGGGTTGTAGTCATCGTTTTAACAGCTATTTTACCCAAGGACACAAATAACAGCCGCTCCAGACCAGAAACTTAGGCTTGACATGTATCTGTTTGACTGGCATCTGTAACAATTTTAGCCAGCAGTTTCATTACACTTTACCACTCTTAACACAGGAACCTCTTTAGTTTTGCATAATTACACCCAAAGTGTATTGACTCTGTTTTGCATACACAGTACACCTGCTATTTGAAGTGGCAGCGGTTTAACTTGTCCAGCAGATGGCAGCATAGACACGTAGGACAGCAAAGTTGAGATCCAGTGCTGGATTCAAGCAGGGTGAAGTGACCGCCATTCATGCATGTTTAGCGACTGTCCAGCATGTGAAGGCTTTTGTTCTTGTGGTGGCTAGAGGGACCGTTAATGTTCAGGGTTGTTCGAGTGCCGCGCTATGAGCTTGAAGATCTGCTATTTTTGAAAAATCGTGATGAATTTGTAAAGCAAATATTTTGAACTCAAATCATTGCTTCTTGGGGGTCCCTGGAACATCATATTTTGAGATGGGGGACCACGGCCAAATACATATCATTTTGGGGGTCCTTGACATGAAAAAGTTTGAGAGCCACTGATTATAGCAACACAAGTAAAAAAAATAAAAATAGGATTTAGACATTGGTAGAATCCCCAGAAGCAAAGATTTCGTAAAGATTCGCTTAAAAAATATATATTCAAAGATTTGCACACATTTGTCTACATTTCTTCTTATCAAGTTTAACACGCAACACAGTTTTATACAATGTAGTCTCTCTACATTTGGCCTCTCTGCTTTGTCTCTCCCTTAGCTAACGGATCCTTGGCCAGAAAAACATTGACACTTTTGGTGAAAATAGGATTTTTTGAAAATTGATCTACAAGGTCAAAACACATCACAATGTGACACAGTGTGTAGATCAGCTACTTCTGCTATTCGACGTGTTTGAGATGGTTAAAAAGAAAGTATAGAAAGGGGCATGATTTAAAAAAAACACAACTAATTATTTACAAAGGCTACAACAGAATAAGCAAATACTTAGTAAAGCTCTCAAATTCTATAGCAATGGAGGAAAAATAAGGAAGCGATATCCATCTTTAGTAATAATGTATGACTGTAATAAAAAAAGTACTTCTACTGGAATATCGTACATCCCTTAAACAACATGCAGCCACGTGAATGCTTTATGTTCTTGTGGTAGTTGGAGAGAACGCAAAATCAACATGGCTGTGACAGAGCAGCCTCGGACAGACTAATTGTCTAATGTTCAGCAGTACACATTCATTGTATGTTATGCTGAATTGTATGTTTGTAAATTCTCAGTCCGACAGAAGGTGCACATTCTGCTGTGACTGGAATACTAATATGCTTTTGTTTATCAGATGCTGGGGATGATGGGGAAGCTGCCTTGAAACCTAACTGTGTAGTGGGGTCAGGTGTGGTGCCTGAAGAGCTGATTAATATGGGGAGCATCTTGGGTGGATTGCTACTGCACTGGGGTTGTTTTAATTCGATAGCCAGGGGTGAGGTCTGTAGACTAAAGTGAACAGCTCGGTTTAATGTGGGCTGCCATGGGGAGAGGCTGACACCTTACCTCTCTGTTAACCTGCTTTGTCTTTAGTTATGTTTTCACTTACGTTATCCAGGCCTGGAGCAAAATAAACACCTTAATTGCCACCACTGCCTCTGGGATTCTCCATGCAGCACTTACAGTGTCAGACAACAGGCTGCTGATCAGTGGAGGCTGGAGTTCAATTGGAACTATACAGGATGTTCATGTCTTCAATACAGACACCAACATGTGGACTTCATTAGTCTCATCACCTCTTAGTGCACCTCTGCACGTCATTTGACAATGTATCCTGTACTACTTGAAAGTAATACTGCACTTTATACAAAATTCACAATAGTATACAAATATACATTTCCCTCTAAAACGCTGCCATTTTCATGTTAAAATTGTTTTAGTCTTGACCTTAATAGAAAAACTTTTGCACCTTTTGTACCAGTTTTGTACCTCTGTTCTTGTATTTATAATATATTATGCTCCGTTTCCCCTGTGTAATGTAATGTAATCCACTCCACTGTCTGCCTGTTTGAGTTTTTATGTGTGTTTTTGTGGGGACTGCGGATGTAAATTAACATCTTTGCTAAATCCGGAGTATTTACATTACATTCATATGTACTGTTCATTAATATGAAGTGTCCCGTCTAAATAAACAAATAACGTCAAAGTAAAGGACCAACTAAATCTTGTCCCACTGAAAAGGCACAGCACCGACATCAGAATTGAAGTAACGGCACAGGTCCTCTCTGTGCTGCTTGGCAAGCGTCTTTGCATTGTAGGTGCGCGGCTGAGGGGCCTGTTGTAAGACAGGGTCTCGTCTCCAACTTCCTGGGACGACGACGTGATCCTGGGGTCCTTCCTGGTCGACTACTCCCTCCAAGTACAGGTTACCGCCCTCGGTGCACAGGAAGTTGTGCAGAGCGCAGCAGGCCAAGACGACGGCCTCCGATTTGCCCGTGTCCTGGAGATTAACGGTCGTGAGGAGGACCTGAAAGCGGCTGGCCAGGACGCCAAAGGCGTTCTCCGCCACCCTCCGAGCTCGAGACAACCTGTAATTAGGCCATGTCACAATTATTACATAATCGTCTAATCGAAATTATTTGAGATGGTCGCAATTATTTTTGCATGTTGAAAATGTTTCAAATATTAAAAAAGCACAAATGGCAGATCTACAAGCTTACAACGCGTCACGAAGCTTGTAGATCAGCTATTTCTGCTATTTTTACATGTATAAAATTATTAAAATTGTCAATAATTTCTTTGTATATTTCAGTTATTTGTCGTATCTGCCCCATGTGCTTCATATGTTCAATGCCAAACACACATAAAATCGTTAAAGGAGAATTCCGCCCAACCTTTTTCTTACCTTTTATATGATATTATGATATCCTAGGACGAGCTTTAGAGAGACTTCCGGTGGGGCGCATTCAAGACAATCACGTTGCATAGTGTTCTGTCACTATGAACGTCAGGTCAGATCTCACAACAACAACAAAAAATCACACCCTGTGTGAAGTGGGCGGTGTCTTCCTAGCTAACCACAATACTGAATGGAGTCAACCAATATATATGCTTTGATCTGAAAGAGCCACTTAGTGTCAGCATGTGTCTTGCTAGCTAATCACAATACTGAATGGAGTCGATCAATCATGTACAAAAGATAAATACATTTATCTTTTGTAAAACACACTTTATGATGGACAAAACCATAACTTAAAAAAAACAATAATTTGGTTTTCTTTAAGTTATGGTTGCTTATATAGGGCTATGCACATGTGTCATGTGACACTGGCCAATCACATAGGGCTATGCACATGTGTCATGTGACACTGGCCAATCACAGTCCTGAATAGATTGTGATTGGCCAATCACAGCGCAGGATAATTGTACAAACTTTTAGGGCCGGTTTCACTGCCCAAGATATTTGTACATTTTTCCAAATCTCACTTATAGGGGCGGTTTCACCGCCCAAAAAGCTATTCAAATACGCGATTTAGAGCAAGTCCCATAGTCACGGCTTTTTAGCTGCGGCGGACCCGGGATGGAGTTATGAAATCTTTCTACTGTACCACTCGTCCTAGGATATCATAACATCAAAAGGTATGAAAAACGCCGGGCGCAATTCTCCTTTAATCGCAATTATTTGAGTGACAATTAATCGTCAACTTAAAGACCCTGTAAAAAGGAAGAAGGCCTATAAAACATTAAGTAGGCATATAAGCAGTATTATGTATTCACATTTTGTCAGACCACAGAATAACATGTTACAAACCACCCAGCCAAATTAGAATGATTAAAACAAATTGTTAAGTATATCAAAATTGGTTTCAAAGTCATGAAAAATAAATGTAGTTTTATTTTTGCAGGGCTGTGGGGGAGTGTCCACTGAAGGCAGTGAAATAATTATTATAGCCAGAAGATGGCGATGCACTCTAGGGTATAGCATCAGAAGACTGGTATACCTTCGGTGTACCGTGGCATAATTCCTAACTACACCAGTCTTCTGCCATCAGTGATTCTTCTGATGACATCACTGAAACTCACCTCCCAGAAAAAACTGCTCGCAGCAGGAAATGCCCAAATAAGGCATTTGGGCATTTCCTGTTGACAGGGTCTTTAAAAATGTGTAATCGTGACAGCCCCTACCTGTAATTGAAGACGCGCCGCTCGCCAGTAGTCGTGCGGTTGGGATACGGCGTCATGATGTGCTCCTTCAGGGGAAACGCCTCGTCTGCCACGATGCTGTAAGGAGCCAGCTGGTCGGAAGCAGGCAGTGGCGCGGCGGAGACGGGGATGCTGGATATCCTCCTCTGCAGGGCCTCGTGCAGTGTGCATCCGGCAAACGCGCCGTCGTTTGAAATCGACCCGTTGCACCCGACGTCGACGTGCAAGAATTTGTAACCGCTGTCCACCAGAGCCATTATGGAGTATCTATACTTGTTGTTGTATACCGTTGGTCCACTTTTTGGCGGGGGCCGAATGTTGACGTGTTTCTCGTCCAGAGCACCTAGGCAGTTGGGGAAGTTCCACTTGGCCTGGAATTCATCGGCTACTTGCTGCCACTCTTCCATGGTGTCAGGGCACTTGAAAAAAAAATCAAGAATATACAATAGAATTCGTTTTTTATGATTTAACCCATGAAGACCTGCAGATTCAACAAATGTCTTCTAAATCCTAACAGTTTTCTGAAAAACTATATCAGTGGTGCTCAAAACCTTTTCATGTCAAGGACCCCCAAAATTATATGTATTTAGCCGCCGACCCCCATCTCGAAATATTTTGGTCCAGGGACCCCAGAAGCAAAGATTTGAGTTAAAAATGCTTTAAAAATATATATATATTATTTTATACTTTGGCTATTCAAAAATAGCAGATCTTCAAGCTCATAGCGCGGCACAAAGTGACACGCTATGAGCTTGTATATCTGCCATTTTTGAATAGCTAAAGTATAAAATAATGCTTTTTAGCTCATATCTAAATTGACACAGACACTTGCAACATTCAGCACGGCAACTCGCATGCTTTAGCGCGCTTGGTGGTGCCTCTCGTGACTCAAGTTCGTTTGAGACTGCGCCCCTCCATCGCGGTCACTACCTACTAGTCCGCGGTAGTGTCATCAGCTGGGGGTCGATCCCATGGGGTGTGGGTTGGGAGTCTGGTGATTAACGAGGCAAGCCACTGAGGCTGGTGCTGAGATGGGGTATTCAGTCTGTATTAAGCTGGCTCCAGACCAATCCAAATCGGCCCGACTTTGGGCCGATTTGGCTTCGGGAAGCGTCGGCCAGTCGGTTAGGGGTCCGTCGGCCAGTCGGTTAGGGGTCCGTCGGGACCTTTTCGGCCGACCCAGAGCCGACCGAACATGTTCAGCTTTTTAGCCGACTGGCAGAGCAGTGGCAGTGACAACAAAGGGCTGTCGGTGTTGCCAGATTATGTGAGAGAAACAAGCGACCATGTCTATGAAAACCTACATTCACTGTTTCTCGTTGTTGCTCCCAGAGAGAGAGAGAGAGATTGATTGATTTGACCTAGTTTTGCGCAGTTTTGGTGCGCAACACAACCCTCGTTTAAGTGAATTGCTTTCACCTGCTGCTGCTGTGTGGAGCGCAGTGGTGGAAAAAGTACTCAAATGTTTTACTTAAGTAAAAGTATCAATACTGCAATGTAGAAGTACTCCGTTACAAGTAAAAGTCCCGAATTAAAAATGTACTTGAGTGAAAGTACAAAAGTATTGGTATCAAAATGTACTTAAAGTACCAAAAGTAAAAGTACTCAAATGTTTGAAAATAGCAGATCTACAAGCTCACAACGCGTCGCTTCGCGACGCGTTGTGAGCTTGTAGATCGGCTATTTTCAAATAGCCTAGGTATAAAATAGAGCTAAAGTGGTTACTGTATGTTTTATAATGTAATAATTTATATCTGCAAAGTAACTAATAACTAAAGTTTTCAAATAATTGTAGTGGAGTAAAAGTAGAATATTTTCCTCAGAGATGTATGGAGTAGAAGTAAAAGTACTGAAAATTAGAAATACTCCAGTAAAGTAAAAAATCCTCAAAAGTGTACTTAAGTACAGTACTTGAGTAAATGTACTTAGTTACTTTACACCACTGGCGGAGTGTGCGCTACAGGGCATATCTCCAAGCCAGGGTGACCTACCCAGGCTCATGAAATTCATATGCAGGCATAGTAGCCAATTAGAATGAAATCCGCAAAAACGGACTCATATACTGATACAGAACCATATATTGGCTATTATATTATGGCTGTCGGGTGGAAATCTTGTATGTTCCTTTTTTATTATTATTTAAAAACAATTTAAAATCGTGAAAATAGCCAATCTACAAGCTGTAATTATTAATAATTAAGAAATACTATATTTTAAAGAGTGAAAAATCAACTAAAGTCATTATTAGTGCAAGTTCATTCACATTTCATTTGAATGAAAATAACTTGTGGGTAAAATACATTCTGTGAATCTAATGTGATTAATGTGACCCCTACTTCAGTCAGTGAAGTCCAGGGCTGAATGTGACATATTGAGACCTATATAACTAAATATTGGTCATTTGCCAACACATTATTTTGTGAAATAAATGGGTTATATTTCACAGATAGTTATACTATTCTTATAATATATTAAAATACAATGATCCTTAACCTTCAAGTTAAATGCATTATTTCCGTGGACTTAAAAATCATTTTTGGACTTAAAAATCATTATTATTTTTTTGGATGGCCTTCCTGCCCTGGCAGGAAGACCGGGCAGGGCCTTTGTGCCCTCCAAAAAATTACAACACCAAAGGCCAAGTGGCCTTGCCCCTAAAATGACGAAATTCCAGGCTTGAATGCAATAGATGTACTCTGAGTCTGTTGCAAGTAAAAGTCCGGAATTCAACATTTACTTGAGTAAAAGTACTAAAGTATTGGTATAAAAATGTACTTAAAGTACCAAAAGTAAAAGTACAAAAATGTTTGAAAATAGCAGATCTACAAGCTCAGAACGCGTGCATCGCAACACGTTGTGAGCTTGTAGATCTGCTATTTTCAAATAGCTTATAGGTACAAAATAGGGCTAAAGTGGTTAATGTATGTTTCATAATGATTTATATCTGCAAAGTAACTAGTAACTAAACATTTCAAATAATTGTTGTGGAGTACAAGTATAGACAATTGGAAATACTCCAGTAAAGTAAAAGTACCTCAAAATTGTACTTAAGTACAGTACTTGAGTAAATGTACTAGTTACTTTACACCACTGCACGTCAGTGAAGAAAAAACGCTGGGAACATCCCTAAGTGGCTTTGCAGGGAAACAAGCCCAAAGTCGCTTATAATAAGCAGACCTGGCAACGCTGGCACGCTAAAAGTCAAATTAGCACATGAATGGCCAGTCGGCTGACAGACTTAAATGGTAACTTTTGCCAACCGAATACCAGTCTGTTGCAGTCTGGAGTAGTCTGCAATAGTCTGGACGAGTCTGTTTGGTGCGGAGTTGCCTTTAGAATTTGACAACGTCCACCGTTCCCAACTCTTCTAATGTAAAGCGAAAGAAGCCCTGTGTGTGTCCCAGATGGCCTGGGGGTGTGCGGTGCCGAGTGGGACCAATGGGTCGGACCAATGGTTTCTGAGAACCAAAATAACACAAATACTCTGTATCTGTCTGTCTAACGTCTCAGTCAGAGTTTCGTTTTCCCCAAGTAGACAGAGTAGTAACTTATAACAATAGTTATGCGTAGCCTAGGTTGTGTTTAGATTTATGAATTCTACTTTGTATTTGTTCCTGTGTGTGTGTGTGTGTGTGTGTGTTTGTAGGAAGCTATCAACAGAGGCTCAAATCAGAAGCAAAACAAATGGCATTGCCCACATACCTTTAGGTATTTCTCTTTTAAAACCTCGTAGATTGTGCCACACGTTTCAGGGACAAATTTTCCAACTGTTGATAATCCCATTCGGAACTTGTAGGACAGACACCGGAAGCTCTCCCCTGTAAGCATACAAGCACACACAATTCTGCTGTTAGAATTCACCATCGCAGGTACAAATCATCACCATACATTGTTTGGGATGTAAGCCAGCAGTTTTGATTAGGAAGCCAGATAAATGCCACTTTAACAAGGATATTACCATAGGTAATCAAATATTTATTTTATTTAAGAATAACATGCATAGAATGGTGTAAAATAACTAAGTACAATTTTTTTATTCTTCAGTATTACCAATTTTCAATACTTACTTGTACTCCACTACATATCAAGAGGCAAATATTGTACATTTTGCTGAACTACAATTATTTGAAAACCTTAAGTTACTAGTTACTTTTGACATTTTTTTATCTTTTCTTTACCAGTCTTAGCTACCAGCCCCCCAGATTGCCCTTGAATGTCAGCTCCAAAGCCCGTACTTCTCCAAATATATACAAAATATAAGGTGCTTACCCGCTTGCTCCAAATGTTAACTAGGTGTCCGGCGTGTTTGTGCAATGTATTAGTCCATATTCTTCAATAAATAAGTGTTTTAATCCCGTCTGTGGCCGATTCCGTCGGAAGTTCCCAATGGGCGGTAGTGACGGAGCGCATCCGGTGAAAGCCGGAATTACACTCAATGTAAACAGCAAGTAAACGAGGGGGGGGGAATGGCGTTCGTTTGTAGATGTTTGGAGAAGAATGTCATCAAAATCGATCAAACACATCTACCAGAGTCTTTATCTAGGGCTAGACAGAAGGTAGCCTATGTAGGAAAAAATATCTAATTTGCTCACCTGTCGCCAAGAAGCGCAGGGTAACCATGAGACGTTCCTCCACAGAGATACAGTCTCGGTAGTTGGTGTTCTGCCTGCGGATGACAGGAGAGACCAGCTCGGCCAGCTGTTGGAACTGCGCGGGAAAGAGCTTGGCGAAGTTATTGAAACTCGCGGGCTCATTAGCGAGCTCCTGGCACAGGTGAGGGTCAGAGAAAGGTCCTGCCTGAGCCTGTCGCTCCAGGAGGCGTTTCTTCACCCATCTAGTACGTTTCTTGGTCAGTTGAACTTGTTTCCCTCTATTCTTCTGCTTCTGCTTAATCTGTCTCACGGCCAACAGGCCCAGAAAGGCCAGGGTAAGAGCCCGTCGCACTTTTACACTGGCCAGTACCATTATTCACAAGAGACCAGAGAGTACTAGCGTAAAGAATCATGTAGAAATGCTCCCCCGCTCCGTGACGGTTTGTTTGTTTACGTCAGTGGCCATTTTTTTCCTCCACAACGCTGGTGGGTTGAGCTTCCGGATTTCTCCTGTGTTGCCAGATTTTGCGAGAGAAATAAGCAACCAGGTCTAGGAAAACAAGTCCAAAAAAGCAACAATTGGCCACATGAGCACTTTAAAACAACTGTATATGTTTGTTTGATTGATTGAATACTTTATTAGCAGGTTGCAAAAAAAAGGCACAGGAAAGTACAGTTCAATACAAGGTCTGCTAAGAGGATTTTAAACCCTTGTTTCCATTGGGGTCCTTTGTACTCAATTCATCGAAACATTAATGACAGACAGTCATGGCCCATGGGTCAGGGTACTAAAGTTTAATTTGTTTCAAATAGCCGAGCTACAAGCTCACAACGCGTCACACTGTGAGCTTGTAGATCTGCTATTTTCACTCTTGCAATAAAATGTGGAATATTTGGAGGAAAAAAATTAAACATTCTAACACAAATGCTCCCTGGCATAAAACGTTTTCATGAACATATTTGAGAACCACTGGTTTAAAAAATAATAAAAAATTGGGAAGCAAGCCTAAATAAGAAACTACACATTAGGAACAAGCCCAACCAACTATACATTTTTACAAGCAACTTTACAGAAAAAGAATCCCAAAGTCGCTTATAATAAGCGAACATGGCAACACCAACGCTGGTTGAGCTTCCGGTTTTCTCCAGATTTCTGATGAGACTCCTGCAGACTACTGCCACCTCCTGGCACGGAGAGTTATTCACGTTTATCTCTTAACAGTTTCATGCGATATCCTGGATTCTCTGTGGTGCAGTGGTCAAGGTCAAGGACCACCAATTTGATATGCACTAGGCCACAGACACCCATTTCATACCATTTTCTATCTCTGGGACCCCAAATCTACACCATAAAATCCTAACTCTGAGAGTGTACAAACTGGTTCCATTTGTACACTCTCTGAGTTACAGAACTAGTCCTCAGGACCCCTGGGGGTCGGCAAAATCTGTATTGCTGAATTTGCCTGGCAGGAAATGCATTCCCCAATCCTCGCCCAGTGGTGTAAAGTAACTAAGTACATTTACTCAAGTACTGTACTTAAGTACAATTTTGAGGTACTTTTACTTTACTGGAGTATTTCCAATTTACAGTACTTTTACTTCTACTCCACTACATCTCAGAGGCACATATTGTACTTTTACTCTACTACAATTATTTGAAAACTTTAGTTACTAGTTACTAATTGATTATTATTATTACAAAACATACATTAACCACTTCAGCCCTATATATATTTCGGCCATTTGAAAATAGACCGCCGAAGTCTGACGTCATTTACACATCCTTTGTTTGTCTACCTGGTTCGCAGTTTTCCACCCCCGTTCTGAATCCCATAGACGTATTTAATATCGCGTCAAATAAGAACTGTGTTCCAAAAATAAACAAATGACCACGGCGGGTTGACTCTTATGGATATGAAGCATCAACTGACGGTGAGAAAACGCTAATGTTACTTCCGCCGAATTAGTTACATTTTCGCCAGAAACAGACTGTATCAAATATAAGTGACTGACTATCATAAACAATACAGAACCTCCTCCCTGACAATAACGCCGACACGCTGTGTTTATTTTTGGACCACAATTCTTATATGAGACGATTCTAAGATGACCCAATGTTATTCTCCATAGAGAAATTACTTCCGCAAACCTGGGGATGAACGAGTGACGTCAGGACTTCGGTGCTCTATAGCCGATCTACAATCTTGTAGATCGGCTATTTTCAATTGATTTTAGACATTTTAGACAATGAAATCTTGACATTTGGGACATTCTGCATAATGAGCACTTTATGCTTTTGGTACTTAAAGTACATTTTGATACCAATACTTTTGTACTTTTACTCAAGTAAAATTTTAATTATGGACTCTTACTTGTAACAGAGTACTTCTACATTGCAGTATTGATACTTTTACTTAAGTAAAAAAATTGAGTACGTTTCCCACCACTGCCCCCGTCACCCTTTAATTTAGATTTGTTTTGCTGTCATTGTGTCTTTGGGTCTGTTTAACTCATACATGTAACATTCACCTGGTCTGAGTAGGGGGGGGGGGGACATTTCCTGGCAGGCAAATCATTTGTTTTTTCTGAATGACCTTTACAGACCTCCAGTTGAAAACCTTGTTCTAACACATGATTGAGTTTTTCCCACTACAAGGTACAGTATGTAATGTTCTAGGGCATCTGACCTCAGGTTATCTAACAGAATGCAAGTTGTGACAGTTATCCAGAGAGGGAAGAACAGTTGTGTGGCTTTTTAATAAACCCCTTTAGGGCAATACACGTTAAGTAATATTCTCTCCTCGCCCCTTCTTGTCCTACATTGACGTTTTAATTAACATTTACCTTACTCTGCTGTTGAGTGACTTAATGCAATGTCTCTTTAGGTCATGACATGTTGGCTTTTAGCTATTACAGAGATCAAACTGTTGACCTCACAATTATGGCCTGGTCTCTTCAGCCACCGGGCCAAATCATCCCTATCTCCCAGTATAACACATTACCCTCCTCTCTCTGGTCCTATGTGAAAGAATGTTTATTTGTAACATACATATTTAAACATTTATTGTTGCATACATACATACATACATTCATTGCAACATAAACTTAACAACAACACCAAGGAACTGATCGTGGACTCTGGGATGCAAAGGAGAGAGCACAGCCCTCTCTTCCCCGATTGGCATTGCAGTAGAAATGGCCAGCGAGTTCAAGTTCTTATTAGGCGTGCACATGAAGGAGGAGCTCAAGTGGGACACACGCAACGCGCATGTTTTTAAAAAGGCTCAACGGAGATTATACTGGTCTCGTCGCCTGAAGAAGTTCGGATCGAGCCCCCGCATCGCCAGGCTGTACTACAACAGCTCCATTGAAAGTTGTCTGGCATATGCACAGTTTGACTTTGTTTGTATTTTTATTTCATTGTACCTGTTTATTTTGTGTGTATGTATGTTTCTGTTTGTTTTTGGAATAGGAAAATATGGTCATAATTGTTTGGATTATAACTGTATGTCTTTTATCCTGTGCTTCACAATAAGGATATTTGAAACGACAGTGTTCTGTCAGGTTGTGTCACAGCCTGGTATGGGAAACGCGCCACTCAAGCTCACTCCAGGAGCTGCATGAGAAACGGTGCGTAGTCAAAGCTCACCATATCATCAAGGACAGTCACCACCCCAGCCACAACCCATGTTCATCCCACTTCTCCGTGGCAATATCATAGGCGAGACCACCATATTTCTGAACAGCTTCCAACCGGCTGCCGTCAGACTGTAGAACAAGGCCTGAACACCGCTGTGACCGCTGTCACCAAGCTGGCCTGCCACACTGGAACACTTTACTTTGTTGGCTTACCTCCTTCATGTGGATTAATTGTTACCCCATGAGAACTACTTGTCCTTTGTGGATCTAGCCCCTTTTTTTCTACTCTGTACATATAGTGTTTTATATTTGTGAATCGTGATGATATTGCATTTTTGTTTTATATTTTATATGTTGATTGAATACATAGGACACCAAAGGAAACAAGACCGGAGGGACTTTTTTGGTGTTATCCTTTTAGACCAAGTGTTTGACTGTACTGTTTAGAATTTTTGTCTAATAAAATTTTCAATTAATTAATTAACATGTGGTTTGCCTTACCTTCTGTGGACCTGCCGTTGTGCTGCTACTTTTTGCACCCATGTCTAACCTCATGTACATACCTGCTGCTTATTAGGCTATGTGTGTGTGTGTGTGTGTGTGTGTGTGTGTGTGTGTGTGTGTGTGTGTGTATATATATGATTGATTATTATGCCCACATATGCACATACACCAAGAGGAGATTGTGTCTTCACAGCACAGGAATGTGTTGCAGAGTGGAAGGTCTCAGGAAGTTTTCAAGGTCTGGCCTCCGTTATCTCTGTAACACTGTCTGTTTCCCCCCTCAGTGGTGGACAAAGTACTCAACCCCAGCCCTTTAGTCAAAATATAGGTACTCCTGGTCAAATGTTAACTACAAGTGAAAGTTGCTCTGTCAAATTGGTACTCGAGTTAAAGTACCGGAGTACTTGCATTTAAAAATATTTAAGTATTTAAACATACATGCAGTAAAAAACGCATATTCAAATACAAGTATTCAAAAGTAGAAATTACAAAGTACATCTTCTTCATTTCGACATTTGCGTTAATGTGTTGTAGAACTACTAGAAATTTAGTGGAGTGAAAGTCACAAGTATCCAAAAATACAAATACTCAAGTAAAGTACAGATACCCAAACAATACTCAAGTAAATGTAATACTGTCCATCATTAATGGTCACAAATAGAAAATATAATACACAGATTCTCATTATAGAATATATTTATTTTCTAAGCAAGGACGACCTCCCTTTGTTTATCCATGCCTGTACTAAGGACCACACCAAAATGCCAATGTGCTGAAGCGCAGCGGTGGTTCTTGACCTTGGTTTTGAAGACACATACATACTCCCCCTTGGGTTTTCTGTTCTACTGGGTAGATGATAGCATTCACCTGGTGCCAAGTAACACGATGTATGGGCCCCAAGGAAAGCAACATTTCACCACTTGAAACATTTCCAGTACTCAGATGTTTTGCTTGAGTAAAAGTAGCAATAAAACAATGTAGAAATACTTGAATAAAAGGTCTGTATTCAAAGCTTTACTTGAGTAAAAGTACAAAAATATAGTTGTAACAGAGTACTTCTACATTGCAGTATTGATACTTTTACTTAAGTAAAACATTTGAGTACTTTTTCCACCACTGCATTTGATACTCAACGAGACTCAACAAAGCAATGTTTCGGTCACTGCAACCTTCTTCAGGCTTGAAGAAGGTTGCAGTGACCTAAACGTTGAAGAAAGGCTTGAAGAAGGTCAACAACCGAAACATGTTGCTTCTTTAAGACATTGTGCTCCTGTACCGTGCAGGTTGGCAGTGTGTGGGCGTATTCTTTTTTATTGTTGATGTGCATTTGTTTGCCTACGCACATGCTTTTAAGTTTTACTCTATGTGCGGGAAGGTTTTTTTAAACAGGATTTACAGGAAGGAAATGGAACTTGTCTTTCTGCATTTTTTCCCACATATTTTTTACACACACACACACACACACACACACACACACACACACACACACACACACACACACACACACACACACACACACACGTTAAAGGAGAGCATACAAGGACACAAATATTAAAGGTACAGTTAAGGTTACATTCACAAAATCATGGTACAGTGTGTCTTCATGACAAACACACACACACACACACACACACACACACACACACACACACACACACACACACACACACACACACACACACACACACACACACACACACACAGTCTGCTGCATGTTTGGTTCAGAGACGTGCTAGCTACTTAACCACTCAAACCCTTTATAATTTGTTGTACGTCAAATAGCAAAAATACCATATTTACAAGCTTGTGAGTGTGTAGATATACTATTTTCACCAAATATTTGGCTATTTTTGTCGAATCTTTGCCTATCATGACATGCCCACTTGCCCCTAAGGGTTTGTTTATATAGTTTAGAGAGGAGCATCTGATTGTTGCATAAGCGCACATTGGCAGTTCTGGGAATACACTGTACACATCTACTGTACCCTGACTCAGTACTGTGATCTGATATGGTTATTGACACCTCCATGTCTACAACGGTGGCTGGAGAACATAACACACACGTTTTGTTTTTGATAGCAGATCTTCAAGCTCAAAGTATAATAATACTAATGATAGCCTATATGAGACTAATATTAATATTACCAAAACAATCTCTACGCTCAGCCACACCTCATGTCCTCTGATGGAAGATCGATGCTAAACCTCTGAATATAATTATGTTTGTTTTATGATTGAATTATTCTATTTGTATGGCTGGAAGTGCTGCCTATCTGAAGGTCTTTTGGGCAAATATACTGTATATACAGTACAGTATAGTAGTTTATGCCTAGAGAAGTCCAAGTGTCAGGTCATACGCCTCTCTGTTTCAATATTTGTATTAAACAAAAAGGTAGAAGACACACCACCAGCATGACAACAACACATAAGGCACAACACAACCTCACATGTAATCTGCATAGCCATTATCTGTGTGTGTTGTCTTTTGCAGCCAATGCCTTGGAACCAACCACAAACGTGTTAAGTCCACAGACTACATAACAACCAAAGCCCATGTGTCCTTAAAATGAGAGGTTACATAAAAGCATTCCACCACCACATTCTCGCCTTCAGTAACCTCCAATGAATGGGGAATTACCCACCCCAAGTCAAAACGTGAGTCACTGTGCACTGTTACTGACATTTCGGCTAAGGGCCTATGGCAGCTAAACAACAAACCGGTTTATGTAAGTAAGTTATCTGTGCTCGTGTGGCCACCAGTGACTGTGAGTTGGTCATGCCTCTATTACGAGCGTCCATCTGTTTTCACAGTAGTGTGTCGCAGCACTGCAGTTGGTCCGTCATGCTTTCTATATCATGTTCTATATCATCAGGCGTTTAACATCCCACACATGTACACTTATGCAATTACCAAATGCTTTAGGAACCCTGCAGATACCATTCATAACAAGTCACGTCAAGCCAATTGTATTTATAAAGCACATTTCATACTAAGTAAAGTAAATGTGCTTCACATACAATGTATAAATTATATAAAAAGTACAGTCAAACAGACACACGCACACGCACGCGCACACACACACACACACACACACACACACACACACACACACACACACACACACACACACACACACACACACACACACACACACACACACACACACACACACACACAGACAGAGAGAATACAACTACCCAAATGACTGAGAGGAAAGTAATGCATTAAGCCTGCTTTTAACAGATGACACAGTTAGGGAAGGTCAGGCAGTTTGTTTCAGAGAGTACTCCATCTCCCCAGATTTATATTTTATTCTAGCCAGTGTCTCTTGATCTGAGTGGTCTGATTGTTTCTTTTTTTGGGGTGAGCAGGTCATCTGTGTATTCAGGAGCTAAGCCATTAAGAGCTTTATAAACAATAGCAGCCTCCTACTTTGAAGTAAATCCTGTATTGAATTGAGAGCCAATTAAGTGATTTAAGTATGGGAGCAATGTGTTCCGCTTATCTCGTCCCAGTCAGTACTCTCTGGCTGCAGCATTTGTTTATGAGCGGAGTCTTCTACAACCTTTTTAGGAAGTCCAGCGAAGAGGGCATTACAGTGATCTAAAAAGTTTTCCTTGAGTTTTATATTAAAAGAAAAGTCATCAAGCACACCACTACCTCTTTCAGATTTTTTTTAAGTATAAGGAATTTGATGAGAATATACCTAAATGTGTGAACTTTTCCAACGTTTTGTCTTGTGTCATTACTGGTAATTACTGCAAAGTGGAGAAAAGTTACCACTTGAACCTATGTGGTTGACTGGAGGCCCTCATATCTTCTCTGAAAATAGCAGGTCTACAAGTTCACAATGCCTCGTGTTGCGAAGCATCGTGAGCTTGTAGATCTGCTATTTTCTTTGACGGTTTCTGTGAAGTGATTAATTGATTTTTAATTAGTTAAGTACTTTGAATTAATGTGAGAGTCATCTCATGCAGCTTCATATTCTCTGTCCATGATTAACACAGGCTGTGTTAATCATGGACAGAGAATGAAGCTGTATGAAAATCTTGCAAGCAGCAGATGCAAGCTGCTGTGTTACACAGGATTTTTACTTGAGCATAGATAGACTGTTGTTGTAGAGTAGGCTATGGCTATTTCTACATTGTGGTATACTGTAAGTATAGGCTATTTGATGCCAATACTTTTGTCCTTTTTTTTAAAACTCAAGAGTTTTATTTCTACTTAAAAAGTTAACCCAATGACACAAAGCTCATTTATTTCAAGTATATAAGTCTCAGGTGTGTCGTCATGAGTCTACGTAAAAAAAAAAAGAGAGAAGAAAAAAAAAAAAACAGTAGAGCGCTTGTATTCCGTTCCAGGGTACACCGGTCGAGAGGGTGCAGTGCTTAAAGCCTCTAGCACTTGCAATTCAATTCAAATGAGATTTTTTTTTGGCAAGAGAAAACATACGTTTACATTGCAAAAGAAAGTGTCAAAATATATATTTAAAAAAAAACAGTTTAAGAAAATAGGGAAAGACAGTTGGAGGGGATACAGCATTGTGTAAACTGTAAACACAGCTATGTCACATTGCGTCGTTATATACATGTTATATATACATGGTATGAAGCTTTTTGAAACAAATTGCAGCAATATTTTGCAGTCACTTTGGGACAATTAGCAGCATTTTTTCTCAAAACTATTTAATAATTACTTGCAGGCCCGCCCGCCCGGGCCCACCGCGGAGACACAACGAGCGCTTCCCCCGTGAGTCATCGGCAAATTGACCAGCATGCAACGGTCGGTGGCCAGCGTTGCCATGTCTGCTTATTACAAGCGACTTTGGGCTTGTTTTTCTGTAAAGTTGCTTGTTGCGGGTTGCGGTTTTTTGGGGGCTTGTTTCTAAAGTGTTGGGCTAGCTGTGTAATGTTGTTTAAACCAGTGTTTCTCAAACATTTTCGAGTCAAGGACCCCCCAAACGAATATGTATTTATCTGCTGACCCCCCATCTGAAAATATTTTATG
The DNA here is from genome assembly GCF_963280865.1 of Gymnoscopelus braueri. Classification (NCBI taxonomy): domain Eukaryota; kingdom Metazoa; phylum Chordata; class Actinopteri; order Myctophiformes; family Myctophidae; genus Gymnoscopelus; species Gymnoscopelus braueri. Next base: position 29,496,620 of record NC_137625.1, read on the forward strand.
CCAGGGACCCCCATACAAGATTTGTGTTAGCCAATGTATTATGTTTAAAGGGCGAAGTAGGGCTTGCTTCTTTTGGGCTTGTTTTCATGGTTACCGGTCAGGTGAGCACCAAAACCATCTCTGGGCACTAGGGAAATGTGGGCACTAGCCGGGACACGTGGGCACTAGGGACATGTGGCCCACCTGGTCAACTGGGCACTACGGACAACTGGGCATTTATTCGTTTTCATAAACCTGGTTGCAGTGATGGAAAGTAACTAAGTACATTTCTTAAGTACTGTACTTAAGTAAATATTTGAGGTATTTGTACATCTGTATCTCCAATTTCCAATACTTTTACCTCCACTACAGAGACAAATAATGTACTTTTACTCGACTACAATTATTTGAAAACTTTAGTTACTAGTTACTTTCAAGATTTTGATTATTATTACAAAACATTTCAGCCCTATTTACATTTCGGCCATTTAAAAATAGCCAATCTACAAGCTCACAATGCGTCGCGATGCAATGCATTGTGAGCTTGTAGATCTGCTATTTTCAAAAGATGTTCATACATTTGAAAACTTTGAAATGGGACATTCTGCATAATGAGTCATTTTACTTTTGGTAATTCAAGTACATTTTGATGCCTATACTTTTGTACTTTTATACGGTATTTCTACATTGCAGTATTGATACTTGATAAATGTGAGTACTTTTCCCACCACTGCTTGTTTCTCTCACAAAATATGGCAACACTGTCGGGTGACGGTTTTCTTTTTTTTGAGTGGGATTTTCTCTGTGTATGAGACTAGAGAGAGGCGTTGCCTGCTGCCAGAACGCTTTAAACCCCAACACAACCAGCTGGATAAGAATATCTGTCAGACACCGGCAATAGACAAGACACTTCTTTATATCGCGGACAGGACGTGGATATATTTATACGTACAAATATCCATAAAACATTGTTCCACAACAAAATGGCCAACTACATCCACGTCCCCGACGAGGCTCCGGCGGTGCCGAAGATAAACGTGACGATGGACGAGACGGACTACAGACACGGTGCCCTGGCGCTCATCAAGACCCTGAGACCCAACTGGAAACCCTCCGAGGTCAAAATTAAGGTATATCTATCTATTTTACTTTCATATTAATATATATGTTTTTATTTATTTTTTATTATTTAAAATATTTTTTATTTATTTTTTATTTTTTACAAAAAAGAAACGCATACACACATTATTTAATTATGCATTAGATATGTGTGTGTGTGTGTGTGGGTTCATGTGAGGACATGATGTCTCTATTCAACCCCGGGCCTCCCCTATTTTTTTTTGGGGGGGGGGGGGGTTCATTTTCATTTTCAATTTAAAAGATTTTCCAAAACATCCCTATACCTACAAGCTGAGTCGAGCTCTCAACAAGAGCTTTCAGATAGGCTGTTATATGTTCGACATTCGGTCATGCGACGATTGTCGAACATAGCCGATCTACAACAAGCTGACAAGATTGTGAGCTTGTAGATCGGCTATGTTCGATATTCGTCGCATGACTAATAGTACATGGGGATCAAGAGAGAGAGTGAGAGAGAGAGATAGAGAGCTGGTATTCGTTACTAAGCAGTTACATAATGTCTTGAGAGAGCCAAGCAGCGGCTCCTTTTACAATTTGAGCTGCGTCAACTCTGCTGCTTGCTTCGTGACCGACCAGCAGCCAGTGGAATTTCACACAGCGCAGGAGACACACACACACACACACACACACACACACACACACACACACACACACACACACACACACACACACACACACACACACTGCGACCTCCATGAAGCCATATATCAAGTCTCTCTGGTACCAGCAATACCACAATATAAAAAAATACTTACAACTAAAAGGCCCGTGTTCAAAATGTTACTCAAGTAAAAGTACAAAAGCATTGGCATCAAAATGTACTTAAAGTACCAAAAGTAAAAGTGCCAAAATGTTTGAAAATAGCAGATTTACAAGCTCACAACGCATTGGCTTTTTTCAAATAGCCTAGGTATAAAATAGGGCCTAAGTGGTTTATGTATGTTTCATAATATCATAATTTATATCTGCAAAGTAACTAGTAACTTAAGTTTAAAAATGATTGTAGTGGAGTAAAAGTACACTATTTGCCTCTGAGATGTAGTGGAGTAAAAGTACAGAAAATGGGAAATACTCCAGTAAAGTAAAAATTCCTCAAATGTAGTATAGTACTTGAGTAAATATACTTAGTTACTTTACACCACTGGGGTTACACACACACACACACACACACACACACACACACACACACACACACACACACACACACACACACACACACACACACACACACACACACACACACACACACACACACACACACACACACACACACACACAGAGCGACCTCCATCAAGTCATATATCAAGTCTCTGGTACATGTACCACTCTCAGAGTTACACATGGTTAAATTTGACTGTGCAGAGTCTAGACTATAGTGTTCATTCACATTACAACCCAACTTGCTGCGACCTCCTAACCTACAAACGAAGCCTAACATCAGCCCTAAATGGCTGCCAGGTAGCTGCTTTAGTGCTTATCACTCATTTTATTAGGATGTTATTATCCAACCGTATAGATTGGTGTAAAATCATATTTTAATCATTAACCACATGACGCCTAGTGACCCTATTCTGAGGTGAACCTTTAGGCGAAAAAAGCACAAGCTCACAAAACATGAAATACTAGTGTAACCACTAACCAGTATTGAGCCCTGGGGATCCCTGGTCAATTAAGTGTAAAGGGTTAAGTAGTTAATAAGGCAATTAGAGCTGTGATGCTTTAACACTATGGATTTAGCTGTGTATGTGACTTTTCCTGCAGTTCATGCATTGGATGGCGGGGGGGATGAAAGAAGTTGGATCCGAGTGTGAGTGTCATCTGGGGTTGATGTACGCCGTGTCCATGAAATGCATAAATAGCCCAGTAAACCGAGGACGTTTCTCAAGGAAGCGACACACGCACGCACGCACGCACGCACACACACACACACAGTAAACTCAGATAGAGAGACATGAATTTGCATGACGTTTTGCATGAGTCCCATGATCTCCTTCAGGTCATGTGACTTGCTATAGGCGAAACTCAAACTAAACCAACCACGTTGTCGTGTCAGGCAGCAGGCTACAGACGTATGACTCAAAAGACAAGAGTGATGCAGAGTTATTGACATGTCTCGGACGGTGCGGTCATAGGGGTCTGTACGTGGGGGGGGGGGGGGTCGTTGCCCCTCTTCATAAACACGGGGAGGGGGTGTGGAGGGTCACACGCCCTACCCCTTTGCTTGTATTCATCAATAGTCACAATGTGCGAGGTCAGCAAATGCCTGTCGTTGGTTCAATCTTGCAAAATAAAATTCCTGCCATTCCTGTCATCGTTAGTCTTATCCCTAATAGTGCGAACGATTAGGGTCGGAATGTTGGACCGCCCCGCTCCCCCCGAAAATGTTCCCGGTCCCACCATGGGGAACAATTCGGCTTAAATCAACCCAGACAAGCCTTCATTTCCATGGCTACATTCACTCAGCCCCACTTTAGTCCGTTGCCAGAACCCAAATCGTGTCAGAACTTGCACAGAACGATACAATAGAGGCCCTTCGGTTCAGTGATTAAAAGAGGACATCATAGAAGAACGGCCTCCTGTAATAGGCCATAGGCAAACTATTGTAAACATCGGCCCAATTATGCCTTCAACCCGATGGCCCTGTTTGGTCATGTCATTGTACTAGGTGAAAATAGTCAAATATATATATATTTTTAAAAAAAGTAAAAAGGCGGTTGGCGTAACCGTCTGGGCCCCATCTCTCTCTCCCCATTTCTTGTCAGCCTACTGTCCTATCAATAAAGGCATGAAAGCCAAAAAATCAATATTAAAAAAGAAAAAAAATAGCAGACCTACAAGCTCCCAACATGTCACATTGTGAGCTTGTCGATAGGCTATTATTATGTTATTCATCGTAACAATGAAGTGTACATAGGTCTCTCTTGGTGGTTAAATCCTCCCCGTTCTAACCCCCTCTCTTTCTGGTGTAGTTCTTCACAGATGGGATCACCAACAAACTGCTGGGCTGCTACGTCGGAGGAGTCATGAAGGACGTGGTGCTGGTGCGTATCTATGGCAACAAGACGGAGCTGCTGGTGGACCGGGAGAACGAGGTGAAGAGCTTCCGGGTGCTCCAGGCCCACCGCTGTGCCCCGCGCCTCTACTGCACCTTCAACAACGGCCTGTGTTACGAGTTCCTGCAGGGACGGGCCCTGGAGCCCGAGGACATCCGTGGCGAGCCTTTGTTCAGGTTAGAACAGACGAATATGTCGTCCAAGACTAGGGATGGGACGATAATCGTTATTAGCGTTTATCGTGATTTTAAAAAAACCGCTCACAATAATCGTATCGTAGAGATTTTAAATTTATGGTGAAATTGTCCTCCGTCATAAACTGGGATCAATTCACCTTTACCGAGCTGCATATCCGGTACCACTTAAACCCTCTAGAATTGGTAAAACACACGTGTAATGAACGTACTTGATAGTCTTTTTTTTTTCACACTCTAAATCTCTTTGTCAAAAATAGCAGATCTACAAGCTCACAATGCGTCGCGTTGTGAGCTTGTAGATCTGCTATTTTTGGCAAATGTTCCACCCCAGACTATGGATGCTGGGGTTCAAGAAGTGGTTAATAAAAGTGGCATTTTAAGAGTTTTAAACATATTTTGATTATCGAGATAATATCGTAAATCGCAATTATTCACAATAATCGTGACATGAAATCTTCATATCGTCCCATCTCTAGTCCACAAATAGATTGAAATTGTTTAATTTCAAGGTCTCCATAACTATTCAAATGGAACCAAATGGACCCGTAAGGGTCCACTTGGTTCCACATAACCCTTGAGTATTCAAATGGACATGTGTAGTGGTTCTCAAACTTTAATTTCAAGGTCTCCATAACTATTCAAGTATTCAAATGGACTCATAAGGGTCCATTTGGTTCCATTTGAATACCCTTAGAGTTACAGACCTGTAACCTTCAAGACAGCATTTTGAGAACCACTAAAGGTTTTTACGCATCGGGGAGCATGAGGACTAAATAATACGAAAATCACCAGCAAGTATTTTGCATGAAATAAATTCATATAATGCATTTACAATATATGTTTTTTCAGGCGAATTATTTGCATAAAGAAATGCTCCCAGTGTTTAAGGACAAATATTGGAATACCAACTTATTACATAATGATGCCTACACATTGCAAGAAGGAAACAAAAATATGAATTAGTTACTATTATTATTATTATTATTGAATTAATCATTTGTAGATTTAATAGGTATGGTACATAATGCAATGTGGCCAAGCAGTTTTCTCCTTCATCATTTAATGTTTCAACCAGGATTTGTAAGGGAACTGAGCTTCTGATGTTGTCTGAAAACTCTGAGGCCATCCATACTGTACATGCATACTCACACACGGGTGTCACACCCAGACACATGACTACACGCACACACACACACTTACATAAGTATGCACACCGGCTCTAATGCCTGATTTATATTTGGTTGTGACTTGAGCTGGTGTTGCGCACCGATTGCGTGCCAGTGTCTACTACAAGCTCACGACGCGTCAAGCTTGTAGAACGGCTCTATTGCGTGTCATGCACTGAAAATGTTCAACAAAGTATAAATGACCATTCACCATGTCAGCTGCTCCTTCCCATTTCCTTTTGCACTCAATTAAATCTTCTTGTTGCCAATTCCTCCTCCTCCTCTCCGTAGGCTCATAGCAAGGCAGCTGGCAAAGTACCACGCCATTCATGCCCACAATGGCTGGGTTCCCCGGTCTGACCTCTGGCTGAAGATGGGCAAGTACTTCGCCCTCATCCCCAAGCACTTCCAGGACCCGGAGAAGAACACGAGGTAAGAACACACTGAGTAGCAAAACTGGAACAACCAGTAATTGGCAAGTTATCATTTTGGCTTGAAATCTCACAGTCTCAGACAGTTTGTTATTTGCCCCTTTTGAGATGGTCAATGATTTTTATAGCCGGGAATGCATCTGTGTGCAACCACTTTAACCACTATTTTGTACTTTTGGCTATTCAAAAATAGAAGATCTACAAGCTCATACTGTAGAGCTTGTAGATCTGCTATTTTCCTTTTTTCAATCATGAAAATGTGTGCAAATCTTTGAATGTATATATACTTTTGAAGCAAACATTTTTTTTACTCAAATCTTTGCTTCTGGGGGGTCCCTGGAACAACATTTTGGGGGGTCCTTGACATGAAAAACGTTTGACAACCACTGATATTATAGCAACATAATAAAAAATAAAAAAACTGTTAGGATTTAGAAGTCATTTGTTGAATCCCCCAGAAGGAAAGATTTGAGTTAAAGATGTTCACTTTAAAAAAATCTATATATTCAAAGATTTGCACACATTTCTGCACGATTTTTCAAAAATAGTAGATCTACAAGCTCATAGCGCGGCACCGTGCCGCGCTATGAGCTTGTATATCTGCTATTTTTGAATAGCCCAAAGAAATCTTAAAATGGCACAGATGCGTCCCCGATCTGAACGGTTTAACGCAAGCTTCGAAATTTCGTAACTTAGCAACGTCATGGAACAATGAATGGATGTTTTCCCCCATTTTCTTTTTTCGAGCTTCCGCAATAAACTTCATTAAGGAAACACCAGAGCAACAAGAAGCTCTGATTACATTAGTCAACAGGCTTTGGCCTGCGAAACATTGTATGTTAATGTGCCGAGTGACCTTTCACACAATGAGTAACTATAACATTGATGTTCCTTATCGATGACTCACACATCCACGTCCATATGTTACAACACAGCACTGTTTACTGCTAGTCGATGCGCACATGTTTAAAGGATGCAGTGGGGAGTTCCAATCATAAATACAGTAGGTGTGCTCAATGATTTTATTGGCCACCTATCGACAAGGCCTCTGTGTGTATCTTGAGTCAGAATGCTGTCAGCAGCATACTCCCAAGTGTGAGTCAAACTTCGGCTTGCGGAAACGAACAAAGTTCTCTGAGGACAAACTGTTTGATACTCGACGAGTTCTGAACGTTTTACCTCTCCCACTGTATACTTACTATCAGTGGTGTAAAGTAACCAAATGCATTTACTCAAATACTCAATACTGTACTTAAGTACAATTCTGAGGTATTTTTACTTTTTTTTACTTTGCTATTCATACAACATGAGATTAATCTGTCCATAAACACAAACAAACGTCCTTGCTCTCCGTTAAGATTAATTACAACCCTCACCCCCATCCCCATCCCTCAAAACCGATTCATCCCCATCTCATCCTCCGTTTGTTCACTCTTCTTGTTTCCCTTCGCTTACCTCCCCACCTTCACCGTCGCCCCCACTACCTCTCCTCCTCGCTCCCGTCCCTTCCTGCAGGTTGAGCATGGAGGTGCCGAGTCGGCAGCGTCTCACAGAGGAGCTGGTGTGGCTCCAGCAGAGCCTGTCGATGATGGGCTCCCCCGTGGTTCTCTGCCACAATGACCTGCTCTGCAAGAATATCATTTCCAACCAGCTCTCAGGTGAGTATCAGCAAAACTGTAGAGTATAGAAAACTGTGCAAGACATAACTGAACTAGATACATGTATCACTGCATTGTGTTGTAATGTAGACTGCATTGGCCCCTTGACAAAGGTAGGAATGCGTTTCTACCGCACGTCGTCCTCCTTAGTTACCATGCTTACTGCATGCCAAGTTATTGTCATACAATTTGAACAGATGGAACAGATATTTATTGATTTTAAATCAATGCACACTGGCTGTCGCCACAGGCAGCTGCCATTTGTTCCTGAGGTTCGCAAAAAAGCACCAAAAGTTGCTATAAGAGGCTATTTGCTGCAGATCAGTGTATTTGTTCTAAATGAAAAATGAAGACATCATAAAATTGTAACATGTTCTGTTGTTCAATTTAATTGAAAATAATGCCTTCCTGCTAAAATGCGGGATGTCGTCTGTTCTATTGTTCAAAGTTTGTGATCACCAACTTGAGTGTTGAGTCTGTTGACCACTGCCCATCGCAACGCAGCCAAGCCATTACAACAGTTCCACTAAGCAAGGGAATTAATTGCAACATTGGGTTTCCCTGAAAGTACTTGTTTTTCTTGTTGATGTTGTGGAATGCCATTCATAGCACTGACATTCTTTCCAAACTGCAGTTAAAGGCTCCAACAAGTTGAACTTAAGTCACTCCGACAGACACTGCTAGTCTCGTACCTCAGTCTGTGTAGGAGCAAGCGGGAGGGATTTCCTTCAGGTAGCACGGGCAGGTTATATAACCTGGCCGGGGATGTTTTGGGGAGGGTGTTTAGAGAGCTGTCGATCCCCCCTCGTCCAATCGCGATGAGGGGAGGGGCCATTCTCATAGCTGCTTTTGTCCAGCTTTTCTCTCCTAGGAGTGACAGCCGAGGCATTGGCTGACCAGCCCTACCCTGGTTCGGGTGACAAAGGGAGACGCACGGCATACACAGTCGCCTCTGAGGGCCCTCGTGTAGTCTGCTCAAGCTTATCGGGATGAGCTCTTGGCAGCAGTAGGACCATGTACCTCTCATGTATTCCTCTCTGATTCAGCTCTGTCACCACAGTGCCCTTTTGATTTTAGGCTACCGGCAATGATGGTGATGAAACACGTTCTTCAACACTGCATTTAGCCTTGCTGGGTATAGCACCAGCTGAATGCTTAAAATGTAAATGCACACTACTCTTCCGTTTGTCTCCTTCTCTGCAGTGCATTGCTAGAGAATGTTTTGGACTAGCCCATAGTGATCATAGATCACTGCGTAGGATGTATGTCATCCCCACTAGGACCAAAAAAAAAGCAGAAGAGATCAGGAGATCGTATCCTGTCTGCAGAGACATTAATTTGAACAGAGACCTAGTTCTTGAGTTTTCCTCATGTCATTTATCGTCTTCCAACACTCGACACAATACACAAAAGCGGGCCACACCTACACATGACTGAAAGACACCACAATGGAATGGACGCCACAATGTCCGAGCCATACTTATTCCATTCATTCCAGAGTATGTGGATCGGAGCCATATGAACGAACACACAGGGACGGCTTCACCCCAGTTGACCGACCAGCACCCCACCGCCGCCCACACATACACCCTTTAGACACCTTGCTCTTCAACAAAGTATGGCTCAGCTGTTGTTGCTGAGTTTACAAACCACTTGTCTGTTAGCACGAGATGAGAAGCCACAGTTTCCTGTCTCAACAAAACCACATAGGAAGTAGAGGGAGATAAATACTGACATACTGAGAGAAAATTCTGTCAACTGTCGTTTTTATTAGATTTCGTTTTCAGTTAAAGCTAGAACCGCAACTATCAATTATCTTCGTGATTATTCCATCAATTGCTGTTTTGATTAATTTAATAATCAAGTTTTTTGATGAAATGCCTATGAGCTTATGATTTGTCTTAAGTAAGTTGTTTGTTCCTCACTAATGTTTAGTCACGCTGATCACCCTGAACGTGTAGGTGCATCTTTTTTACTTTCTTGCCACGCATTAGCCAATGCAATAAAGGTTTTTTATTTTTTTCACAAGAGTGCCTCGATCGCTTTTCTTTGTGAAAATAAATGTGATTTTATTAAAAAATTATAAAAAATCTATTATTCGGATGAATAATTGATACATTTATGCTGTTTAAAGACATGTACAAACAACACAGGTGTCTTTTAAGTACTCTAGCCAAGAAATAATAAATAATAATCAGACTTAAAACCTAAAACCTGACTTCACAGAAGTTAACAAAACAGGGAGTGTGTTTTCTCTCTCTCTCCCCCGCGCTCTTTCTCTCAGCCTCGCTCACAAGCTGGTTTTGTTTATCTTCCTGATTGAAGCCAGATGATGATTAAAACCGAAAATAAAACCAAAACACATTCTGTTCACCCGTTTGTCCAAGGCCGTGAAGCCTGCAGTTCAGTCACAGGCAGGAAGCCCCTGTCAATTTGCATAAAACCAGGAGAACGTGTCACGCTATTGGGCTCAATGTTGACCAATGAGAATGGGCCACTGGAGGGGGTGTGTTGTGAAAAGGGGAAGTGTGTGTGTGTGGGAGTGCACAAAGGGATAGGAAAGTAAAGAGGTTGGCAGCTGTGCCTGATGTTGCAACACTGTGTGTGAGAGAACAAATGTATGAAGGAAAGATGTGTCGCCAGTGGTGTAAAGTAACTTAAGTACATTTACTCAAGTTTAAGTACACTTTTGAGGATTTTTTACTTTACTGGAGTATTTCCCATTTTCTGTACTTTTACTTCTACCACACTACATCTCAAATAGGCAAATATTGTACTTTTCCTCCACTACAATTATTTGAAAACTTTAGTTACTTTTCAGATATAAATTATGATATTATAAAACATACATTAGCCACTTTAGCCCTATTTTATACATAGGCTATTTGAAAATAGCTGATCTACAAGCTCACAAACATTTTAGTACTTTTACTCAAGTAAATTTTGAATTCCGGACTTTGACTTGTAACTGAGTACTTCTACATTGCAATATTGATACTTTTACTTAAGTAAACTATTTGAGTACTTTTTCCACCACTGGATGTGTGTGTCACAGAGTGCGAGAGAGTGAGCTTGTGTATGTGTGCCACATGTGTTTGCCCAACCTTTTCGTCTGCCTGCACAGGGGGGCAATAGCCACTGACCTGGAGGTGTTGAATTGTGTCCCGCTAGGACCTACAAGCCGGCTGGTAACCCACCTCAAAGTGTCTTTTTTTTTAAATACTACAGCACCATTTGAAAAACAAGAGAAGCAAAACAACCACTCTGTTCCATAATGCTACTGTACAAACTTATGGAAAAAACTACATTTTCATAGAGAACAGAAGTTGAATTGGGGGAGTGTATGGGAGTGTATCTGGTGCTTCAAAAGTTCAAATGTCTAATATGAATGCCTCTGGTAGCTACAATGCCCGATTTATACTCTCACTTAGTGACAACGCAGCGACAAATAGGCTCTATGCACAGCAGCCATATTGTGAAGACATTCACAGTCGTTGCCAATGATACTAATGAAGGCTCTGTTCCATTCTGGTCAAACAGAGTCAGGGTGCTGATGGTGTGCATGTTGGCTCACTGGAAACACTCTGCTACACCAGTGGGTCTAAAATTGGGGTCCAGGGACCCTCATGGTTCCTTGAGGGGGTTCCAAATGTCCCCTTACGGGTGTGCAACTCTTGAGAGTGTACAAATGGAACCAAATGGACCCTTACGGACCATTTGGTTCCATTTGTACACTCAGAGTTATGGGGGTCGTGGAAATGAAAGGGTCTGAGAACTACACTGTGCTACACTAAATGGAACAGAGCCTTCATTAGTATCATTGGTAACACCTGTGAAGGAAGTGATAATATGGCTGCTGTGCATAGAGCCGATTGACAATAGCCATCTACAAGCTCACGAAGCGTTGTACACTTTGTGAGCTTGTAGAGTTTGTTATTTCTGTTGCGTGATGCTGCCGCACAACCCGGGTATAAATCGGGCTTTAAAGTTTGTTCTGCATGAGTAAGGCTTTGTATTTTGAGAACATCTTTTCGCTCCATTACAGCACATCACTTCACTCTGCTTTTCATTGATATAGTCAGATATACAGTCGGTCCCAGTGAGCTCCATGCATCACGACGAATCGGGTTTCATTCATTGATATATTCCCTCCAGACTATACGTTTTAGATCGTCGGCCAGGCCAGGCATTCGTCGTTGCCCCGAGCTTATCCAACCGAGGGCTGGTGGTGTGTCAGACCAAGCCGTCGCCTGTAGGCAGGTAGTGCCTGAAGTTGGATAACAAGATCAACCCACGAATGCTGTGTCATAAAAGTATTATCACATACCCACAGCTTTATTTGTTGACGACAAACACTGAGAAAATAGCATTTGATCTTACCCTTGCACATGACATCCCACTAGGATTAGTAATCCCACTAGGATTTCCGCAACAGTGTGGAGAGGAAGTTGTGCTCAAAACACCTTTTCACCTTTTACGCAGCCGTTCTGTTGAAAGGTGGCTATTTTCCCCTCTGTGTTTTGGTCAGTGGTGGAAAAAGTACTCAAGTGTTTTGCTTACGTAAAAGCAGCAATACCACAATATAAAAATACTCTGTTACAAGTAAAAGGCTTGTGTTCTAAATGTTAAGCACAAAAGTATTGGCAACAAAAATAACAGACGCGTTGTGAGCTTTTAGATCGGCTATTTTCAAATAGCCTAGGTATAAAATAGGGCTAAAGTAGTCTATGTATGTTTTATAATGTGTAATAATTTATATCTCCAAAGTAACTAAAGTTTTCAAATAATTGTAGTGGAGTAAAAGTACAATATTTGCCTCTGAGATGTAGTGGAGTATAAGTATTGAATATTGGAAATACTCCAGTAAAGTAAAAATACCTCAAGTGTACTTAAGTACAATACTTGAGTAAATATACTTTCCACCACTGTTTTTTGGTTCCTTTGCTCACAGATACTCTAGTTCCTCCTCAGCCATGAATTCTACCGTACCATTCGCAGCAACTGTGTTTGGCAGGGGAATTTCCATGTTTGGTCCCGTGAATTCCTACAGCGGCGTGGTTGCTTGCGATTGGTCAGCTAATAACTTTAGCTTGCGCAAGCTTACCACCGTCCGTCCCTTTTTTCCCTCTTCCCCTCTCCCATGTCGGTTAAATCAAATCTGGCTATGTGATAACATTAGATATACATGTTAATATGAGAGTAAAGTGCACATTGTAGCATTCTATCAAGTCAAGTTAGGCAACAGCTGAAATAAAGCTGCAGCTTTATTTTCCCTCGGTAACGCCATATCCATGTGTTTGTGCAGTATATGCAAATGTTAACATTATATGCACAAAGTTTGCTGTTTTGAGCATAGACATGAATAGGTTGACGCCTCGTTCAACACTACCCCTATACTACCCCCATATTATATATTATTTATAGCTTGCTCATAACTCCACTGTAGAAAACATGCCTGAGACACAAACGTATCTGTTTTATAAACATTACTGTTACTATCCATGTAAGATATGCTGATTTGGTATTCGTAGCTACGTTCACCCCGTATAATTCCCTTCTCCGTAGAGCTCAATAGGGAGATTAAGATCATAGACTGGAGGTAAAATATCAAACAATGTTTTTGCGCAAATATTTTTGGAGCTCATTGTGCTATCAAGTATCTCTCAATATCACCGTCTTCCCTCCTCATTCCCTTTTCCCTTAATTTTTTTCCACCTCTTCCACACAATGTTATCCTTAGTCAAATGGCATGACCACACTGACCTCCTTCCTTTTTTAAAGGTCCGAGCGAAACCAAAGCAAACATCATTGTCTCCCTTTTCCCACCCCACGATATATACTTCTTTCTTTTTCATGCTTTGCACAGTCTCCCCTGAATAAGCTTGTTTATTCAGACTTCCCATGGGGTGGTTCCCTGGAAGACGAGTTAGTCACGCAATCTTCTTTATCTCACACCAATTTGGTTTTATGTCTCACAATGGAAAAGACTGCAATGCTTCAATATTCTTTATTTTTATGCATAATATTTGTCACCCTCCAATTTTGGCTGCTCACTGACTAGTATTTTGAAAGACCTTTTCCGCTACCTGCTCTAAAAATACACTTTTATATATATATCTTGGATCAAATGACAAAGACAAATTATATCAGTATTTGTCATGCACCATTTCCTATTTGCAAACATCAGGTTGTGCATAAATATAATAGCAGATCTACAAGCTACGAGTGCCGCGCTACGAGCTTGTAGATCTGCGATTTTTGAAAAATCTAATCTTTGAAGTGTCTGCCTAGTAATACAATGAAGCAAAACATTAAAAGAGAGCATGCAAGTGGTATTCCAATCATTGACCTGTTAACAAAAGCTTCCACTCTAAATGTTGGATATGATGTTGGGCATCTTAACTGCACGGTTGTGTGTGTGTGTGCGTCTGTCACCATCAAGGCCCATCTTTGTGCATGTCGACAAGTCGAAAGTTACATTTATTTTGGTGCCTCTTCATGCAAAAAACTGTCTCGTCTTATTTCTCCTTTCCGTGTCACTACTGCACTCTGCAGTCCCATTTCCCCTCAAAATGCAAACGCTTACTTATGTAGAATAAGGCTAAATAGATAGTCATATAAGGCTAAACTAAACGGGGCTAAACTAAACAGCCATAAGGTTAAAGGTTTAATGACATTCACTTTTACACCACATTCAAAGTCTTTGTCCTGGTCCTTCAAAAGTGTACACAAAGTTTTAAGTGAAAATTCCATTCCAGTGATCCATGGCAGGTGTTTTCTCTCACATTTCTAAAGCCTTTTCAACTGCAATGAAAAAAGAAATCTTTGCCTGCGGGTGTCGCTGGTGAGGGATTTTGCCTGTCAATCATCGCCTCTGCTCCGCCCCCCCCAAAGGAAAGGATAGGGGAGGGGAGGGGCGAGGAGGAGAGTGGGCGGGATTAATCGACTGTGACCTCACTGTCGAAGGGCCAAGCTCAGATTACTTTTCAGCCTATTTATTCAGAAAACCCCAGACCACAGAAAATCCACTGAATGTTCTAAGTTCAGGTTTTTTGGGTGTAATTGAGGTCATAAAACCCCAAATAAAACATTGAAAATAAAAAAAGTGAAAATGAATGTCATGATACCTTTAACTAGACAGCCACATTAGGCTAACTAGACACTACTACACTGCCATTCCATCAGTCAGTCAGATGTCAGTTAGACGTCAGATGACAGATCTAGAGATTGAGTTATCTAAGCGATAACGCCAACATAAATCATTTTTCACTTCCTCTTCCTGTGTCTCCTTCTAAACAAAGCTCCCTCTCTTTCCAGGCAATGTAAAGTTCATTGACTACGAGTATGCGGGCTACAATTACCAAGCCTATGACATTGGGAACCATTTCAACGAGTTTGCTGGTAAGTTGGTGATAACGTGTGGCCAGTAACATATATTACACTATATGATATTAACCCATTAAGACCGGGAACACATCTGCGTAACAACCATTATTTTATACTTTGGCTATTCAAAAATAGCAGATCTACAAGCTCATAGCGCAGCACCGAGTGCCGCGCTCTGATCTTGTAGATCTAGTATTTTTGAAAAATCTTGAAAATGTGTGCAAATCTTTTGAATATGCATGTATATTTGTTTTAAAGCGAACATTTTTAACTAAAATCTTTGCTGCTGGGGGTCCCTGGAGCAACATATTTTGAGATGGGGGTCCACGTCCAAATGCATATCATTTTGGGGGCCCTTGACATGAAAAAGTCTGAGTACCACTGATATTATAGCAACATTTAGAAGACATTTGTAGAATCCCCCAGAAGCAAATATTTGAGTTAAAAATGTTCAGTTTAAAAAAATATATATATTCAAAGATTTGCAAACATTTTCATGATTTAAAAAATAATTATGGCAGATCTACAAGCTCATAGCGTGGCACTGAGTGCTGCCCTATGAGCTTGTATATCTGCAATTTTTTAATAGCCAAAGTATAAGATGATGGTTAAAGTGGCTTTCCTGGTCTTAATGGGTTGATCCTTAGACTTCATCCCAGAACACATTTCCCTGCTCATTTACTAGCCGCATGCGCAGCAGCAGCAGTTAAGCGGAATGGGGTACCTGCAAGCCTTAAGTCTGTTAGCTCTAATGTTGTCTTTAAGTCCTTCATAAAGAGCTGACTGAATAGCAGCTGGACCGAATTATAACCAATGTTTAGTTAGAGTTGCAGAAGGTTCCATTTCTCCAGTTTTGTCTGTTTTAGTTAATATTTACACAAACACGCACGTGCACAGGCACACGCACACACACACACCATCCAATAATTTACGCACTCATTTACACAATGGGACCACAAGAAGCACTCAAGATTTTTAGTTTATCATTTTGATTAAAGTGTGTTTGCGCATTTGGTCTGTGTCAATAAAGAAGTCAATCAACCACTCAATCAATCAATCAATCAGTTGACAATCGGAACCATCAACTGTAAGCAATGGGGATTCTTTTTCAACTGGGGTGACGCTATTTTGATGACGTCAACTACACGCATGCACACGCCCGGATGTGCACACACACTCTGACCAGCAGTTTACATAAGTAATTTAAGTTAGAAATGTAAATCTTTTTTGTTTAGTTTTTGTATGTTTTCCAAGGAATGCCTTGCTTAGAAAGAAAGGTAGGATAATAGAATGCATAGGCTAATAGAGGTGATGGTGGAACATTTAAAACAAAGATGGTTTTATATGCAATTCTAGTTAGTTTTGCATTGTTATTTTGAGTGTGTGTCAGTGATTTAGCTGATCAGATTAGGCTATCCCGACTATGGCTTCTGAAACGCGTTTGATCTTTCACAAACAAAAAAAAAGATTATTAAACTCACTTTTTAGCTGTATTTTGTTGTTGTAGCTACTGCTGGCTATTGTTTCCATAAGTAGCTACCCTACCAACAACTAATCTGCGTGCTAGGCTACGACAGCGCTACAGGAACGCATGCCTGCGGGCACGCAAGTGCATGTGCGATTGTGCGAGTGTGCGTGATCCTGCAAAAATAAACTACTGGTGGACAATTCACCCCTGACTGTAAGCAACTTAACACTGCTGGCTTCAGTCAGTGGTTTTATGGTGCCTCCTAACCCTTTACTGTGTGTGTGTGTGTGTGTGTGTGTGTGTGTGTGCACCTTTTCCAGGCTTGAATGAGGTTGACTACAGCCACTACCCAGAGCGGGCCTTCCAGCTGGAGTGGCTCCGGTCCTACCTGGAGGCCTACAAGGAGCACAAGGGCCAGGGCAGCGAGGTCACCGACAGAGAGGTCGAGGTCCTCTACGTTCAAGTCAACCATTTTGCCCTGGTGAGCATCAGTAATGCTACAATGAGCTATGTTACATAATGGGCCTCATTCACCAAACGTGAGTGGATCAGATCGAACACTGCAGGTGGGAAGCTATTAGCTACTGTACGCACCCGACAAAGTACTAAATGAAATATATAGTATGCCTGTTTATTCCCAGACCTGAAATCGGTAGCCTAGCCTATTAATGCTAACCAAGTCATGTTTTGTGTAATCTTATTCATCTACATAACTATACTACTAACTGGGCATCTGACTGTGCCGTCTCGCCAATTATTGCACCAAATACCATGACAGTTCCACTCCACCTGTGGTTCATTGGAAACGTGATGTCTTATACATAGTGGCGCTGACCCAGAAGAACAAGTATTAGGCTGGAATAGGTATACTGGCAGCAGCATAGGCTTTCTCTTTAGTACATGCTTTATTGATGTCATCACAATTGTCAGCATTTCTTCCCATTTAGTATTTGTATATCGGTTGTGGTATATTGGTTTACCACTCCAGGTTCATTGATAAAGTCTAAGATAGTGCTGCACTAAAGATTATCTTCTAAGCGATTATTCTGGATCATTTCCAGATGTCTTGTGCACACTGCCAGTAGGCCACACAAGCACCTCTTTTAAATATTTTTACACATATATTTTAATACTTTTTAGTAACTTTAAATGAGGAAGTCAATGGGGCTCAGGCAAAATTCTTGATATATTCTTTTGATGAAAAAACTGCTGAAAACATTCTCAAGGCTTGTAATTCTTGTCAAACCTCTTTTTTTCTCTCCCCTTTTGGGGAGCGTTAACATTCAAATTCTAATGTAAATCTTTGATATTACCGGTAAGTATACCACTTTGAGCAGATTATATGTAAGGGCTGGGCAGTATATCAATATTATACTGATCTAAAACCGAAGGTTGAAGAGATTCATATAATAATAATAAAAAGCTGGTCGACGGGTCCACACAGGTCCATCCAAGACCCGTGGCAATTGGAACTGACGACCCGTGCCCGAGGGACAAGTCCATATTTTGGCCCCGGCTCGTTTTTTTTTCAAATTCCAATGTAAATCTTTGATATTAAGTATACCACTTTGAGCAGATTATATTTAAGGGCTGGTCAGTATATCAATATTATACTGATCTACAAGCTCATATGTCATCGCGTTGCAATGCATTTTTTGCAGCTATTTGACGTATAGCGATTTCAGCGGTCATATTTCAGGGCTTGTGTATTTTGATGTCTGCAGAATGTGAATCTGTGACGTCACTGTTCCAGAGAACCAGTAGAACATTTTCCCTTGCCACTCTGACGCACATCCTCAGGGCACTGTGCTTTGTGTGTACGAACATCATGGTTCCCCATACAGGCTGAATTTTGCCTGAATAAACATTCCCTCGACATGCGTCTGCGTTGGTGACACTTTACTAAACAGAAACTGTTCCGAAAATTAAAGTACTTATTGAATCTAGAGAGATTTGTGGAAAAATACATCAGGTTAGTTAACCTGGTTCTGTAAACCACTGTATGTCATATGCTTCGTCACAAATCTGAAATGGGAAATTGAATCAAATAGAAAATCTAATTCAGAAGTTGAATTGGGTAATAAAGACTAACTCTTGAGGCCATTTATTCCCAGGTACTCTATCTAGTTAGTCAATGTAGTTTACCTATTCAAATGAATCTCCTGTCCACTGGATAGTTCTTGGTTCCAATTAAAACGGCAGCCAAATAAAGAACAAAATGTCCTTTCAGGAAGCTGAATCCTTTCAAAGTATTGGCCTAGAATATTGCCAGGTGACAGGCATGGGCTCTGTGCTGTCTTTCTATGCATGTCTGAATAGTCCAAAAAAAGGACAACATATTTAGAAACTTCTGAGGTGTTGAAAATATATGAAATCGAGTAAAACCAAGTAGAACAATATGGGAGAAAATCATTTTTTTCCCCCCAATTTTTTTTTGGCACAAATGCGCTACTATGTTGCATAAAACACCATCCAAGTTTCCTTTTTATGTAGACATTGTCTTTTTTAATAAGACAATATTTCATCCTGTGGGTTAATGATTAATCAGTTCGAGAGGGGGACTCGCATAGCGAGTGTGGTTCGTTCAATTGCGTTTCAAATCGTATCCTTTGATCTGCTGGTGATATAACTTAACTCAACTGACACAAGGTATTTATAAACGTACTTGTGTGGATACATTTGAATGAGATCTTGATCAGGGACGTGCGCTGTGCACTTCTGTTGCAGTGTTGACAAACACATTTCTTTGTGTTTGTCTGTCAAACATTTGGTGCACGGCCCCGACCTGAGCGGCAGAAGGTCCTCGCTCCGAGTTCGCTCCTATCTTTTTATAAACCCGCTCCCCACTACGTTAAAAATCGCTCCGCTCCAGCTCCACTCACATGCTCTGGTGCTGTGCTGCTGCACTGTCACTGTCAAATATTTTGTCCCAGTCCAGCCTTGCTGAAAGACAGTCAGCCCCTGACAACACTGTCCACGTTACAAATTGTTTCAAAACCTGTATATCCACTAATGATGTACACATGCATGTTAAAATCATGGATGTGTTTTGGGGCGAGTGTTTTAGTATTCGTTAACAGCAGTGCAGTGTGCTTGAGATTGGCTGCGTTTCAATCGGCTGTTAACATTAAACTATGCGACAATATGGATTTGGGAGCGTAATTACAACGCATAGGTCTCATTTTAAAACCGAAGGTTGAAGAGATTCATATAATAATAATAATAATAAAAAGCTGGTCCTCACGGGTCCACACGGGTCCATCCATTTCAAATGGATCCGACCGAGACCCGTGGCATTTGGAACTGACGACCCGTGCCCGAGGGACAAGTCAATATTTTGGCCCCGGCTCAGTTCTCGATTCGGGGCTCGGGCCTTCGGTTCTGGGCGGACCCGTGCTACCCTCTAGCATCAGCCCTAACAAATCAGTCAGCATATACAGTATGGCCATAAACAGGACAGCTGGAGATCTCCATATATATCCATATCAGTTGGTTCACTGGTGCAACATAGCTGTGAGGGCCGCAAAGCGGCCAGATCTCTAGATGCGAGGGCCGCCCGAACCTCTAACATAATCAGTGACTACTGCCTGGTGTTAGTTGGCTGCCTGAGTGTTTCTCTTTTCTCTTTCTCTTTTTTTTCTCTCTTTTATTTCTTCCCCCTCTTCTATTTTTGTTTTTGTTTCACAGATGTTTGTACAGTATTTAATTTGGTTGCCAGCTATTGATTAGCTGCTGTATCTGGCTCACTCACTGTTGTGCCAAACCAACCTCATTAAAAATGTTTTCCTGGTTGACAACTCTCTTTTATTAAAACATTTGGAACAAGCATTTAGCATTTAACTATCCAATCGTCCCTATTGGACTAGTTGTGGATACAGTTAATGTTTTCCCTGCTGGAGTCTGTTTTTGTTTCACAGCTAGTCTTAAATAATGATTGGGTTCCTTGTTTCCAATGAGTACCTAAGGAATTAACAATTTCCTCTGTCCACAGGAGCACCAAATTTAGCCTTTCTACGATCTCGGTTGTTTTTGTTTACACAAGGTTTCTACGCACGATTACTTCCAGCCTAGTGGCCTACTTATGCACATTTCACGTTCTCACTGATCCATAGAACCTTAGAGGTGTCTCGTGAAGGTGACCCACTTGCTTGTGACGCGTAGACTAGGTCCCCGCTTACAGGCCTATAATTGTTCCAGAGGACAATGGGCTACGGAGTCCCAGAGGGCTCGTTGTTGTCATGTGTTGAATGTGTTGGCTCAACAAACACACAGCCTTGCTGGAGGTGCCAGGTAACCTGTGTTACCTGTTCCGCATGTGGGAGACATGGGTTTTGCATCCGCCTGGGAGGCACAGCCCGTGTGATAGGGACGGCTATTAAGTCATTCAAACCGGGAACGCATCTCTTGTTATTTTTAGATTTCTTTGTGCTATTCAAAAATAGCAGATATACAAGCTCATAGCGCGGCACGAGTGCCACGCTATGAGCTTGTAGATCTGCAATTTTTGGGGGAAAATCTTGGAAAATGTGTGCAAATCTTTGAATATATATATATATATATATATATATATATATATATATATATATATATATATATATTTATTATTATTATTTTTACATTTGTAACTCAAATCTACAAATGTCTTCTAAATCCTAAGTTTAAAAAAACACCTATGTTGCTATAATATCAGTGGTTCTCAAAAATGATATGTATTTGGCCGTGGACCCCCATTTCAAAATATTTTGTTCCAGGGACCCCCAGAAGTTGTAACGTGAGTTAAAAATGTTTGCTTTAAAAAAATATATATATATTCAAAGATTTGCACACATTTTCATGATTTTTGCAAAAGAAATTGCAGATCTACAAGTTCATAGCACGGCACTCGGTGCCGCGCTATGAACTTGTAGGTCTGCTATTTTTGAATAGCCCAAAGAAATCTTAAAATGACACAGATGCGTTCCCGGTCTTAAAGGGTTAATGTCGAGAAGGCAAACCATGCGAGCGTCTCCCGTGAGCCTCGCTCACCCTTGTTTACAATTGCGAATAAAGTAAGGGCTGGGGTGGAGGACAGGGCGGAGGGATGGCACCATGCATTTTCTGCTGCGGTTTCTGTTCTAAGGGCGTATTGCCGGCCTTGTCCCCGCTCGAGTGCTCTGTGTTGGGTAATTAGAAACAACATTAAGGTTGAGCGAGTACTTGTAATGTGCTAATGTCCCTGTCTCTCTCTCTCTCTCTCTCTCTCCCCCTTTGTCTACATGTCTGTCTCTCTCTCTCCATCTTTCTTTTAGGCATCTCACTTCTTCTGGGGTCTCTGGGCTCTGATTCAGGCCAAGAACTCTACCATCGACTTCGACTTTTTGGGGTAGGTTGGCCCTCTTGAACCACAAAGTAAACCACAAGTTGTAGAATCTTATTCATACATTGTTATTAGTTTAACCCATTAACAGGGACCGGGAACACATCCGTGTCACTTTAGATTTCTTTGGCTATTCAAAAATAGCAGACTTACAAGCTCACAACGTGTCACCATTGTGACATGTTGTGAGCTTGCAGATGTGCTATTTTAGAAGAAAAAAAATAATATTAAAATGTTTTAATAATTATTTTTAACAGTCACCAATCTTTTATGGGGGCCCCTGGCACAAAATCCTTTCAGATGGGGGTCCAGCCAAATACATTTCAATTAGGGGGTCCTTGACATGATGAACCACTGATCTATGATATTATTATCATGCCTCAGAACTAGTGTTGATTTTGACAGCAAAGTTTGATTTAGTTTTAGTCATAGTCTTTTGAATCAAATTCTATTTAGTTTGTCATATTTTAGTCACCTGAAATGTTTTAGTTTTTGTCTAGTTTTAGTCGACTAAATATAAGATTATAGTCGACTAAATCTACAGTTGATTTAGTGGACTAAAATGTATTTTGGCGGTGCCTTGATGGCGTCGTAATGGCTGATTTTACACTTGGTTGCGCTCTGAAAATAGCAGATCTACAAGCTCACAACACGTCGCAGCGCGATGCGTTGTGAGCTTGTAGATCTGCTATCAAACATAAAATGACTTGTCTTTTAGTTCTACTGGATCTCTTCTCCACTAGTCTCAAACATTTTAGTCTAATTTTTATTTGTTGACAAAATTGTCAATATATTTAGTCTTAGTTTTAGTCATCATAGCTTAGTTTTTATTTAGTTTTCGTCAGTGAAAAAAGGTAGTCAACGAACATTTTTCGTCATAGTTTTCGTTGACGAAATCAACACTACTCAGAACAAAGATTTTGCCGTGTGTGTGAAACTCGTTGCATGCAACAACAACAGTGACACATTTGTACACATTTGGAATATCCGTAGTTGATGTAACCCTAATCTGCATTCCTTATCTCTGCTCACTCCATTGCTGACACTGTTGTCTCTCCTCTCAGATACGCAGTCCTCCGTTTCAATCAGTACTTCAAGATGAAACCTGAGGCAGCCGCGCTCCACTTTCCACAATAAAATCTCCCACCTGCGTGCTGCCACACCCCCACCCCCAGCATCTTCCCACTCCACCGCCTCCCCACCCCGCCTGTGCTGCTCGTCAGGCAGTGACCGCAGGGCGCCCTCTAGGGGAATGCCTAGGGAAGAGCAAGAGTGAGAGTCAGCCCAGCTCGGTGCATCTCCATCAACCTCTCATCTCTAAGAACTGATTGACCCGGATTGTACACACAGCGTCTTGTGTGCTCAAACCTCAATCAGATGGCGGGTGTGTGACCTCCAAACGCACTTTTGGGAAGCTCACTACTACTACTACTACTTGGTCTTCTTCTAAGAAAAACAGACCTATCTCTGAAAAAATACTGTCAATATTGATCAAAACATTAATTTAATATTAATGGGTTGTGTTTGCGAGAGTGTTTTGAGGTGATGTATCACTCCTTATTAACTGATATGACAGCCACCTGACTCGTGGGCAACCAGCTGTAGAGAGCCCAAACCCCACGATCAAATTATCTATGTAACAAATGCTCTTATTCATGAGTTCATGAGGCCACCCCCCCCCCCCCCCCGCCCCGAAATGCCTAGCTGATGACCAAATACATACATGCTTTTGTCTTCTGTGGAACCAAGCTGACAAAGCCATGCCCCTGGATGGAAAAAATGTGTTTCTTGGCTCGCCATGAAAGGCCAGTGCCGTCCTATATCTGCTTACATCTCCGAAATCCCACCCACCCACTGTGGCCTACCTTGTGACTCTTGTTTCCCCCTGTGGTGTGCTGAAATATCCATATATAACCTTTTTTATTAACGAGGTTGTCACTTTATGCTTTCCAATGTAAAGGTAGCAATGCGTTTGGACAGAAGTGCATCGATCGATGTTTACATCTAGACTTCCCCCTCCTGAGTCAAACCGACTTTTACTGTACATACGATTGGGACTGTTGTTGGTCTATTTAGGGAGATTTCTCATAACACACACCATCTCACTGTAAAAAAAAAAAAGTAGGTCCTGTGTGTTTCTGAAAGCAGGCTGTTGTGTTGATCCTGATCAGAATCCGAATGTATTCGGAACATTCCATGTTCATTGTGTCGTGTTTAGAGCCAGCGGGTCACCCGTACGTTGTAAGGTAGCGAGGTGGCATGTTTAAGAAGTGACTAGTTCACGCGTTGTGGCGTTGACAGTGCTGCACCGGGCAAGACTTGTCTTGCCTGGCGAATCATGTGGCGACCCACAGGTTGAGAACCACTGATCTAACACGTGCGGGTGCCATTGTTGTCGGGATTGCGTAAAGCTCAGTTTGTTTGGCTGTAGAGGAGTTCTGTCGGGTAAACGAATCGCAGGTGTTAAGGGACAAAGTAAACTAACTTCTGGTCCATGCAACAGCCTGCTGTCTGTCTGTCTGTCTGAATGGAGGACCAAGTCTCTTATAGGTTGAGGTTGATGTCTGTGTCCGACACCATTTTTCCATCCCAACCATGGACTCCCTTCAGTACTTACCTTTTTTTTTTATTCAGTACTTAATGCTTTTGTTTTTTTTTAAGGAGGTATAGGAGATTCTTTGCATTAGTTGAGTTCATCTGTGTTCTCAACAAGCCTATACACCAAAGTGCTTGTTTCTGCTTGTACATAATGCATATTGTATTTCTTTGTACCACTTAGAAAATGGAAATGAAATTAGAATGTCTATACAGCTTTTTTTATATACTTATTTAAGAGAAAGTGTTTTTTTGGGAGAAGGTCTTGGAGGGTGCGTGGGTGTGTTGAATAATGCAGTAAGTAATGCGAGACTCTTGGGCAAAAATCGATAAAAAAAAAAATACACTCCTTACAAAATAACTTTGTCCGAGGGCTCTGCTGTAGCAACACTGTGTCCATATGAAGAGACCATTGACAAGGAGTGTTCTCTCCTGTCACGTTACATCTACTGTAGCAGAGGAACGGCCATGCTGAAGTTGTACACGGTAAAAATCTTCAGTGTTCATTTAACTCTTTAGAGGGTACAAATGTAACGCATGGATAAATGAACACTGAGGATTTTACAGTGTAGACTTTGTGTCGGTATGCCTGTGAGATCTTTGAGTTTGACCCGTCTTGTCCCTCTTTGTTGAGAGTCTATGATGATTTAGGATGCAGGGAGGACATAGTAATGGTTACATTTGGGCCTAATCCTGATTTTCTTTTTAAAAATGGTACAGCTCTCACCATCAGCGGAAATCCTCTGTACACTTTTTTTTTTTAAAGGTAAATGGCCTTGATTCATGCTTCCGTTTGGAGCTGTGTTTTTTTGTTTTTTTTGCACACGTCAAGCTTGAATCGGGTCCCTGGGAGATTAATGTAGTTTTGGTTTCCTGTCAGCAGATTGTCAGGCCATGTTTACACACACACACACACACACACACACACACACACACACACACACACACACACACACACACACACACACACGTGTACAGTGTTTACACAGCTTGTCAAATTCTACTGCCACATAATGGTGTCAGTTAGGATATTCTAAAGCATTCTGATGAAGTCTCATTTTCATGGAGGCTGTAGGCTGGTGTCATCTATCTTCTCCCTGTCTATTTTTAAAACGGAGAAATGAATGCAAAACCACTGTAACCGCGTCTCATTGCTGCTTAGAACTTTAATCTCCACCATGCTTCAGATCTCTTCGCGTGTGTATTTAACATTGTAAAGAAAATGTGCTCTTAAATATGTGCTTAAATTTCTCTTCCCCCACTGTAGCATATGTTTATATGTACATTTAAAACATGAAATGTAATATCTTTGCTTGTGTCAAATGTGAATGAATGTACATAGAGGGATTTTCCTTTTCTAAACGTTGCATTAAAGTGAATAGTTACCTAAGGCAAGCTGTGAAATATTGTAACATTTCAATACTGTAAAATGCTTTGAAAGAAGAATAAAGTCTATTTACCCTTAGTAATGCGGGTGCTTTCTCTAAGGCTCTGATATTGTCTTTCTTGAACCTATGTTAATTAGTGATAGACTGATTATATATCGGTTTGATTTACATTTTGGGCATATCTGTGCAATTTGTACCGTAATGGATGCCAATATTCTTCGGTCACCCAGGGCTCTTAACTTGGCCCCCTCCTTTTCTCCCTCTACACCAAATCTCTTCACTGAAAATCAGTGGTGGAAAGTAACTAAGCACATTTACTCAAGTACTGTACTTTTTGAGGAATTTGAGGCTTTTTTACTTTACCGGAGTATTTCCATTTTTCTATACTTTTTCTTCTCCACTACATCTCGGAGGCAAATGCTGTACTTTTTACTCCTCTACAATTATTGCTTCAAAAGATTTGTATACATTTTAAAACGTTTTGTTACATTCTGCATAATGAGTACTTTCTACTTTTGGTACTTTGGTACATTTTGATGCCAATACCTTTGTACTTGTACTCAAGTAAATGTTTTTATTTTTTATTCCGGACTTTTACTTGTAACAGAGTATTTCTACATTGCAGTATTGATACTTTTACATATGTACAAGATTTGAGTACTTTTTTCCACCACTGCTGAAAATAGCTGTAGAGTTCAGACTCGGAGCTAACTACAGAGTTCACTATACATTAATTATGGATATCAGAATCTTTGAGAGATGGAAAACAAGTCGGTTGATATTGGCCTTAATGTTCCCCAAATTAGAAGCTGTATCGGCTTTGAAAAAATCCGTATCTGATCACCTCTAATCTTAATGAGTTTAAGAGATGTCTCTATTATCTCGAATGTTCATTTAGGCAAATCGGTTTTCAATTGATGACTTTGGCAATGGGTCAACAGAATGTCAGAGGGTAGTGAACATCTCTACTGAGCATCTAAGACTAACACACCAGTCAGCAGCCATACTGTGTCATCATATTGCTAACAATAATGGTTGATAAAGGTCAAAATATTAAATAGACCTTATGTTGGTGATTAGGTGTAATGGAATAGTGGACACCGAACAATGGCCAAGTGGCTAAGGTGCATATCACATGGGCTTTGATGGCTGACAGCGTGGCCTGGGCTGGGTTCGATTCCAGAGCTGGATTTTCTGCATGTCACTCTGTCACTGCCTCTCCCTGTTTCCTGTCCTCTCATTATTTTTAAAACAATAATTATTGTTCTATTTTCTCTTTGGTTGAATATTTTTGTACACCTTTCCATTGCCCAATTAGTGTTGTTTTAGCAACACAGATGACCTAGCAATATGCCTTTAAAAAAAATAAAAATAAGTTACCATAATAAAGTTACAGTGTATACTGCCATAAGACAGAACTCTAAGATCAAAACGACAAAGTCAGAGACCAACTAGGTTTTTGCCAAGATATTATTTGCAGGCAGTACTTGAAAGATGATATGACATTATTGTACCACAAGATGGCAGCATAACCCATGAAACCACTACATTCCTTTTAAGCATTAATTTTCATTTATTGATTGAATACTTAACAGTTTACAAACAGTACATTGGTACGATTATACAATGGTGCTAAAAGGATAACACAAAAAGCCCTGAGGGCTTGTTTCCATCGTGGTCCTGTGTATTCAATTCATAGAGACATTTAAAGACATACAACAATTTTTTTTGTGAATTATTGAACCTTTTTTTGTGAATTATGTTCCACTGTATGACCAGTGATGCTAATATAATATGCCGTTAATATGCCTTTTAATTAGCAAATGTTTTTTTGCTAAAATTTCTGCTATTACCTTGACAAAGGAAATGACCGTATAATAAGTGAAATACAAATAGTTTTTGCACTCTCTGGAGGACCTTTGGAGGACCTTTTGTTTTGCAGACAAGATAGTGTTTATTTCAGCTGATTGTGTGCTGTAAAATGTAATTAATTACTATTTATGATTCCTCTTAGAATCCACTGGGGGAGGGTCAACTTTTGTTGTTTTCAAATGTGCTTAACTATGATTGATTGGTGTGTGACTGTGCATGTATATTTTTCATGGAAAGAAACCAACAAACAAACAAAGAAACAAAGAACATCTAAAAGAACGTATTTCCAAATCAGCACAGCATTGAAAATGGCGGCACCAGAAACCAAAAACAGTATGTCTACAATGTGTTGCACACACAACAAATGCACACACACAAACTGTATGCATTTGTTCCACCAAAGTGATTTGATGTGTGTGCCATCCCACGGGTTAAATTAGAAAACCATTCACGCCTCACACACCCCAAAAGCAAACATGTAATTCCTTGTGTTTCTCTTGAAGAGCAGGCAGCCAGCGCATCAGGCCTGCCTCTCGTCGCCCTATAATGTGAGCAGCATCTTAGACAGTCAAACAATTACAACAGTGCGTTATCCAACTCGCTCACTGTAATTCAATTAACTTCCTTCCTTCTCCCCCCCCGAGCTCCATCCACCCGGATAATACACACATTAATTAGCAACGGAATCCAATATTGGCTGTTCGCGCCTCCACTTATTTTCATTTAGCCATCAAAAGGTCATAGCAGCCACTTTCCAGCCAAGCAAGAACTGGAGTAAGTGTGTGGTAATGGATTACAGTTATGAAGCATTTGGGCCTGGAAGTGCTATAAAAGGCCCACAGTCACACTCACCTGTGATAACACGAGATCTCCCTGTGTAACTACTACAACGGGGACCCCTAGAGGGGGTCTGGTAAATACACCACTAGTAAATACAACGCGAGAATGTACAACAATTGCTATTTTGATTAGAATTAAACTGTCATCCCTATACGTACAGTGGCCTATACTACATAAATAGTAAAGGAATTCTGGACCAGTTGAAATTATGTCTAACAGCTAAAAGGTTCTTAGACTGGGGTCCCACCCAGAGGGGTCCCGTGGCCTAATGCATTTCAAACTGGGGGTTCTTGACATTAAAATGACTGAGAATCACTGTACTACACTGAGTGTTAACTTAAGAGAGTGTCCAAATGGACCCATTCGGTTCCATTTGTACACTCAGAGTTACAAGGGTCTATTTGGTAACATTTGTACACTGTCAGTTGAAATGAATAGCCTACAGATCTTTATAGCATCCTAGGGATGTTCGATATTGACTTTTTGCCGATATCCGATATTCCGATATTGTCCAACTCCTAAGTTCCGATACTGATATCAACCGATACCGATATATGCAGGCTTTTTCACCAAAAGCAAAAAAAATATATATAGTACACATTTCATATCACACACACCATACAGTAAGAACTCCTGTAACTTTTTTTCCTTAAAAAAACGATACAGATATTTTCCGATATTAAATTTGTATGCTAATATTGTCCGATGATATCGGACATCCCTACAGTATACTGTAGCGATCAAGCTCAATGTTGTTGGGACCAACAAAACTGAACAGCAGTCATGCAGACATATCTAAACACGCACAAACGCACACACACACACACACACACACACACACACACACACACACACACACACACACGCACAGTCGCACACGCACAGTCGCACACGCACAAAAACATCGGAAACAACAGAAGAGAGCATTATAGCAGAACAATGGCCATAGGGTGGGGGGGAATGGGGTCAGGGTGCTCTTGTTCTGCATTGGACGTGCCAACCTAATTACGAGCAGAGAGGGAAACAGTAATTAGCACCGAGTCTCACCTCGTTAATCACGAAAGGCTCCTTCACTCTATTTATATCTGATTAATGGCTTGCTTAAGCACACAGAGATATTTATGTTTCTGTTAATTGTGCTCAGCTTGCATTCGCTCCATGCGCTCCAGTTTGCCTTGCACCCACAGTCGACCCCCCCACAAACACATGCACGCACGCACGCATGCGCACACACACAAGAATGTTTGCATGCGTATTCTCACACACACATTCATGCACGCATGCACACACACACACACACACACACACACATACACGCACACATACACACACGCACACGCACACACATACACAGTCACACACACACACACACACACACGCACACGCACGTAAATACGCATACATGCATTAATACATAAACACAGACGTTATCCGCAGAACTCATTATCCTACTTATTGTTTTTCTCCAACAGTCAAAGGTGTTAATGGGCCATAATGTGAATCCCGTCTCATACGTTTCTTAGTCATAATTGGCCTGTTAGAGCCTTAATCTAGTCTGTCTCACAGGCAAGTAGGCCTGGATGTGGATTCACCCAGTAGCAAACATATGGCATTTAATTAACACCATTTAGTGAGTGATGCTACATCAGCTATACAGTATAGTACCATCAGTCCAAGTTGACTGTCAGAAGCAGTGGTGGAAAGTAACATTTATGTGTACCATTTCATTTTGAGGTACTTTTTTGAGTGTTTCAATTTCTTTTACTTTTTTCGTACACTACTGAGGCAAATATTGTAGCCTACACACACACACACACACACACACACACACACACACACACACACACACACACACACACACACACACACACACACACACACACACACACACACACACACACACACATTGAAACTGCTGCAGTGAGCCTACTATTGGCTTACTCTGTTAACAGATGTTGCTTATTCAAGTTCCACTTTTGTCTTCCAACTTCAGCTAATTCCCATCAGGGGTCGCCACAGCGGATCATCTGTTTCCTGCATCTTCCTCGGTCACCTCAGCCACCTGCATGTCCTCTTTCACCGCATCCATAAAGTTGCCTGTGCCACCTAGGTTGAGGTCATGTCATACCATGTAACTTTTTCAGTTAATTGCTAATTACATTATTTCATTATATTTGTATTTTCATTATTATTATTATTACCCTTATTATTATTATTGTTATTTTGTATAGAACTATTGGCCTCATTATGATAACAGCACATCCCATTGAAACAAAGTTACAGCTATCTATCGACAAGTTTCCTAGGGAATTATGGGCATCACTTCCTGTCGATTTGATCTCTGATACCTGATCAAATCGACAGGAAGTGATGCCCATAATTCCCTTGGAAACTTGTGAATAAGGTAATAATAGAAAATAAATAGGAAAACCAACTTTTCCATTGACGTGCCTATAGTGTGATATTTTGTCTGTTCTCTTTGTTTAGTGGCCTACAATTAAATACACATTATACAAATTCAAACGAAGTATTTCTCATAGTTGTTATGTATCAATCTAAAGTATGCTTGCATCAGCAACATCCAAAAGGACAATATAGTACCAAAAAGCAAAACAGGCGAGCAAATTGAGACACAAAATGGTGTCAGATACTCCCTAGAAAGTAGACACTCTGTGAATGCTGGTTATTGGTAGACACTCCCTAAGCAGGCTTCAGGGCGGGCCCTTTAAAATCCTCCGGGGTTTCCCCACGCCCCTCCCCCCCACACCTGCGCGAGACAGCGCATGGTGTAGAGACACAAGTGCTGTTATTATTTGGAAGTAAAAGGATGAAATAAACAACTTTTAATGTAACGTTCAACCTTGTGGAAGTTGAATAGAGTTGACAGTATTGTCAGCCTGACATCACTCTCCACATGTGTGTGTGAAAGTTCAGTTGAAACGGACTTAATCATCTTCATGACAAACTGCTTTTCTTCCCACATATGAGTTTGTTCTCCAGGTGAGTTGTGTCGTGTGCATGGGTGCTATTAGTAAAATGGACCTGAGTTGCAACTGTACTGGGACCGCTTTTTCCCATCTACACCAAATCTCTTTGCCAAAAATAGCATTAGACTTGTAGCCTACAAGCTCGGCTAATTTTGTGGTTCACATGGTAAATAAATACACAATGCTTTGTAGGGGTGTCAACAGCACCAAATATCCTTGTATGAAACCTCATACTTAATTGTTTACAGATGGTTGTTTAAGTGTTGTCTAATTAGAACATCTAGATTTCTATTTTCTATTCTCATTTTATTTCAAGGAATACACAAATTGTCACATTTCTAGGTGTAGCTCTTTTATAGTGTGCATGTTTAAAAATACCACCAGATAGTGAAGCAAAATAAATATGTCTAGGGGAGAGAAACATGTTTACTATTAAACTATTTATTTGTTTGAAGAAATGAAAGCATGAGTGATTTTTTTCAAGGTCTGCTGCAAATGATGACACAAAGAAGGGCTTGATTTTAACAATGTTTCTGAGCTGAGACTGTGTAGGTCACTTGACCATTGAAGGAAAAGTCGTATACCTAGGTAATGTATGTATCTAGGCTACATATCATGTCTGTATAACAAGTATGTACTCAATCTAGACATTATCATTTTCTTTTGTAAGTTTAGATCTACCTTTATGGCAGTAACTATTACACAATTTACAGTAATAAAAAAACATAAAATGTAAAAATACTATACGGTTAATGTAAAATATTCAAAATCGTTTATGATAAATCTAAAGGGTATGCTCACATACACCCCCCCTGCACAGTGTAGAGTTTGTTGTGGGTCAAACATATCTCATTTGGTTTAGAGGCAATTGAAAATATAAATTACAAAATAAAGTCGAGTACTTTCCACAGTACAGTCCTAAGTAGCTCTGTGGTTGAATATCTGTCAACTATCTAATATAAAACTAACTTTCTTTCTTTACTTCTTTCAGACGCCAAGGCTTATGGTGTCCCTCCAGACCTAGACTCCGAACCATAGGAGCCATGTGTGCACGGGTACAATAGTCAAGGTGATGACCGCAACAGTGAGGAGTTTAACATCCTGGCAGGGGTGTTGAAGGGGGACACCGTCGCTTGCATGGAGGGCTCTGAATGGCATGGCTAGTGAGTGGAAGTCCAACTCTTATCAACCATATCAAACTCAACTTCTTTTCAGTCCTATTAGTCCGTTCTCCTATAGAGCTGTGAATGCTGGACCCTGACGCCTGCCCTACAGAAGTCCCCGGCCACTGTGCTACACCAGAACGCTGTGTGCAATACTAAACATCAACCAGGATGAACGTGTTGCCAACAAGCATCTGTAGGTGATGCCAGGGAACCAGTGAGAAGATGGCAGCCAGGAGAACGAGGCTGGGCGGCCTTTGACACCAGACGCTGCTGGAGGGCTCATCCAGGGAGGAACTACTATCTCTCTATCCATGGGTTCCAAAGTTTGACCCCTGGAATCACTTACGCAGCTGATGATGTCAAGTAGAAGACGGCTCAAGGTAGGAACCTTGTTTTTTATTTTTATTTGCTGCTGCTGCTGCTTGTATGATTCAAGGTATTGTACTGTTGTTGTCATTTTGGGACCCAATGATGACTGGGTGGCAATGAAACATGTTCAGTGGCTGTTTCTGGCTGTGGACTTGAATGCTGATGTGAATCTACAGTTTCTGCTGTTGAAGGTGGTGAGTTGTGACAGGGTACAGTATATGTGTATGTGGCTCTTGGTCACTTCAATGATCCTATGTGAGAGTTGGATCTTTTCCTTTTTAGTTCAAGCTAGAGGTTTTGGGCTTTGACATAACAGCCATCAGTGGTGGCTGTATTGGTTCATGACTGGCTTGGTGGCAAAACCTATGCCTTTTTCTGGCTTTGGGATTGAAGGATGATGTGAATCTAGTTTGTGTTGTGTTGTTTCTGCTGTTGAAGGTAGGCCTAGTTAATTGTAACAGTCAGTATTATGTGTATGTAGCTCTTGGTCGCTTCAATTATTAGGCAATATGTGAGGTAGCTCCGACGGAACCTCTCCCTCCGCTGTATAGCTCCGAGATGAGGTTCCTCGTTTGTTTCTGCCGTTTGCGGTAGACATTGTCGCACATTTTCCACTTTACATGTTTCTTACCCCTTTCTGCACATCGTATCCAAAAAGTAAAGCATTTCCGCCACTCTCTCAGATGTTTTAAGTTCTAGCGCACCATAAAAGCTATCCAACGAGTTGAAGAAAGTATTTAATTTGCCTCGGTTTTCATCCGGTTACATGTTTTTAAGACATTGCGCAAGAGTTGCGCCCGTAGAGATACAGTAACATTACTGATTCCCCTACTGGTCAAATGTTGATTTGCATCTTCTAATGCAAAATATTATGGAACCGGATGAAGACCGAGGCAAATTAAATACTTTCTTCAACTCGTTGGATAGCTTTTATGGTGCGCTAGAACTTAAAACATCTGAGAGAGTGGCGGAAATGCTTTACTTTTTGGATACGATGTGCAGAAAGGGGTAAGAAACACGTAAAGTGGAAAATGTGCGACAATGTCTACCGCAAACGGCAGAAACAAACAAGGAACCTCATCTCGGAGCTACATAGCGGAGGGAGAGGTTCCGTAGGGGCTATGTGTGAGGTTGCTATGCAGTATTTAATTTCAAGTTCAGGTTTTTGGCTCTGACATAACGGCCACCAAATGTTCATTTCAACAAACACCTCTGTCTATGTAGGCCTTTTCCTAAGACCTGTTGTACCGTGGTATGTTACTATCTCTATCCTTTATCACCCTAACCTGTTGCACATCATTCCCAGCTCTGTCCCTCTGTCTACTCTAGCACAGTGGTTCTCGACCTGTGGGTCAGCTATTTTCACCATATTTATCTGTGGAACCCATGCAGTCAAACAAAATGTAATGCCTCGACTCCTACAAATCCAGGGTGGGGGTCCCCAGTTCTAATATGATTATTTTGGGGGGTCCCCAGTTCAAATAGGATTATTTTGGGGGGGTCCCCAGTTCAAATAGGATTATTTTGGGGGGTCACGGCCTGAAAAGGTTGAGAACCACTGCTCTAGCCAATCGATACAGGTCCTTTTATATTTCCTTGGTGTCCAAACTCTCATACAACTCTTCTTACCGCTTTTCCTTATCCCTCTCTTCGCCTTACCCCACATCTCCCTTGTACGTCTCCTGCCTACTTTCTTCGTCTTCTTCTGTAGGCTTTCCTGTACTACCTCGTTTCACCACCAGGTCTCCTTGTCTTCCTTCCTCTGTCCTCAAGATACCCCCATGTACTTTCTTAGCTGTCTCCCATGGGTCTCCCATGGGAGACAGTTAACACAGCTGGCAGTACAAAAGCTCCCCTTTTACAGTACTGTACTGTATGGATTTTAAAACTCATCATGCAACAGCATTCAAGAGAAAGCACTGTGGTTCAGAGGATTAAAACTAAAGATCGCTTGATGTCCCTAAAGTTATCTGTTCACCCCATTCCACTTATGTTTCAAAACTAGCTTTGAAAGCCCATTTCTGGACCAAAGATTTTGTGTCAAACTTATATCGTTATGTATCATGTGAAACTGTGTGGTGTGATGGATCCTGGGTTCAACGTCAAACCCATAGATGATCTGACTATCACACACCCTCATCTCTGCTCTTAAATTCATTTTGAAAGCTGCCATGCAGAGGAGAGAGTGAGATCACCATAACTTGTATGGTAACACTGTAACTGAATAACTTAATGTCTCAAGAGAGACTGAGACATACAGGTTGTATATTTGATTCTCAGTCTTTGAAAGCTGACATCCAGAGAACCATAGAAAAGAAAGCTGCATGGAGTCTGTTCTCTAACAAAGGCTTGATGATTAAAGTCCATGCTTGAAGATAATGTGGATGTGAGATGAAATCTTGTCTCTGCTCTCAACTTTTGAAAGCTAAGATCCTACTGAAGTGTTTGTAGCCAAGACTATAGTATATTTTAAGAGCTTGATGTTCACATTGTGTCTCAGCTCTTGCATGTTTGGAAAATTGAACAGCCAAAAGACTAATCAGAACTGAGAATTGCCTTGTAGTCAGTATGTTACAGGGTGAATGGAGAACCAGGGTGATTGAAGAAGGCTCGCTCGTTTTTACCACCCACCCAGCAATTCTGTAGAAGCAACACTAGACACTAGAGGGAGCCACAAGCCAGGCTTGTGCACAAGCATATATGGCCGCTACCACACACACACACACAGTCACACACACACACGCGCGTGCGCGCACGCACACGCGCACATGCTTTCAATGGACTGTTAAGATACTTTTATTGTGTTCTGCTGGCTTTTGTTTTAGTTTCTCCCTGACACACACACACACACACACACACACACACACACACACACACACACACACACACACACACAGTGATCCATGAAAAGAACTATTCTGTCCCTATCGGTTTACAAATCAAACGGCGCTGAGTCGACTAGTGGAGCGTCGGCCGGTCAGTGCGGGCACTCGCGCCCGGAGGCGCGAGGGCGCACTTCCTCGGCCTCAAGCTCCACTAAGTCGGCGCGCCGTGCGTGTGAACGCGTGTTCAGCGTTCCCCTCATAGATATTATGGTTGCTATGTGGGGGGGAACAACAACTCTATGCTATGCTATCTATGCTATGTGGGGGGGAACTCTCCGTCGGCGCATCAAAGCCCCGCCTCTCCGCGCTCTCCTTCTCCTCCTCCTCCTCGGAGGAGAAGGAGAGAAGGAGAGGACGGGACGGTTTAAAACGCGAGGAGGAGGAGGAGGAGGAGGAGGCTCCTCTTCCTCGCGAGCCTCGCGTAATAACCCCCCGCATCGCAGCGCCGTCCTCCTCCTCCTCCTCACGAGCCTCGCTAATAAACCCTGTCTCGAAAAGCCCCGCATCGCCCCGAAGCCCCGTGCCTAAAAACAAGCGCTCTGTCTTCAATCACCCTGGCTCTCCAAACACCCTGTGACAAGTATATTCACTGTGGCTTGGTCAGGACTACATGCAGGAAGACTTTGTCTTGATGGTTAAGATTCATGCTTAGATATTGATATTGATGTTGTGGTTTCAAGTCTCATCTCAACATGCATGTTTTGAGAGCGAACATGCATACGAATAATGAAATCCCTTTAAAACTTCTCAAACTGGAGCCAGGTGCGCGTCCTCTGCTTGTCTTTGGGCGTGGGTGCTCAGCTGATAAAGTTGACTCCAAAATAAGGGTTTGCCAGACACTTACCAGTGTCAGTCAGTTACCATTTTCTTTATTTCCGACGCGTTTCGGTTTACAAACAACTAAACTTTCTCCGATGAAGGGAACGCCGAAACGTGCCAGAAATAAAGAAAATGTTAACTGACTGACAGTGTCTTGCAAACCACCCTTATTTTGGAGTGCCGCTTCCATCCACCACAGTGGATTTCACCACGAAAAATCTAACTGATTTGGAAATATAAAGTGTGAATCCCCCCAACACTGAGATGTACTGACTGGATCAGTAGGATATGAGTTTGATTCTGAGTTTGATTAGTTGTGAGTTCAAACCTTACTGTTACTAGAATGAAAACTGCCTGGCTCAAGGTGTGACTTGGTCTTTGTGGATTATTGGCTTGAATGGCAGGCAATAACAAAGGAAATGTTTTTTTAGGACAGGAAAATGACAATTTCTACAAAATGTACACGTTAATAATGGTACACAGCCCTATAATAACCCAAGTACCTATCATGTGATTCTCTGCCTTTGAAATCAAAGACAAGTGTATACCTCACATACAGTACTCATGTGATTCATGACGTCATTCTGAAGTCACTAATATCTCACATGTTCCACTAAACTAAAGCTACAAGGGCACGCTGGTTAGGGCCCTTGATGTAGGGCCTTCATTGAATAACGCAGGGTTGTGTTTGAGAGGTGTTTCTCAATGGGAACCAATCTCTCCGTCTCTCTCTGTCCGAATGTGACGGGTATAAAAGCTCATTAGAGAGAGACACACACAGACACACACACACACACACACACACACACACACACACACAAACGAGAGAGAGGCAGACAACAAGAGGCAGACACCGAAAGGTACACACACAGGGAAAAAAACTGTAAATAGATAGGCCTCTGATGGCTGTGTGTGTGTGAGTGTGTATTTCTTCTCTCCCTCAAGCTATCCATCCAACATTCCGCCACAGCTCTGCCAAGCACTGTCATTTGGTGCGATGGGGAAGGCAATAGATGGGAGAGGATCAAAGAGCTAAACGAGAGGCTAAAGATACTGAAGCAGATTAAGCAGCGCTTCCCACAATGCCGACAGCTGCTCATAACTGCGCGAGGGGGCTAAAGATATTGTTTCAGATTAGCGGCAAAGCGCTACAATAGCCCAGGCAGCTGCAGTCTGCTTGCCTATAATACAATAGCAGAGGGCGGATCAGCGCGCCGCGCTGAAAAACATGTGTTATCATCACAAAGGGATTGTCAGCTTCAAACGCCTTACAAACCCTCCGCCATCCCTCAGGATCAAACAGGGCTCTCTTTGCTTGGCAGTCATCACAGAACTCTCTCACACTCTTTCTCTCTCTCTCTCTCTCTCTAGTAGCCTAGTTACATCTTTATCCCGTTCAATCCCGGAACACATCTGTGTGTCATTTTAGATTTTTTTTAGCTATAACCATTATTTTATACTATGCCTATTCAAAAATAGAAGATTTACAAGCTCATAGGGCGGCACTGAGTGCTGCGCTACGAGCTTGTAGATCTGCTATTTTTGAAAAATCTTGAAAAATTGTGCAAATATTTCAATATATATATATGTTTAAAGCAAACATTTGTAATTCAAATCTTTGCTTCTGGGGGTCCCTGGAACAAAATATTTTGAAATGGGGGTCCATGGCCAAATACATATAATTTTGGGTGGTCCTTGACATGAAAAAGTTTGAGAAGCACTGATTATAGCAACATAAGAAAAAAAATATATTTAGAAGACATTTGTAGAACCCCCAGAAGCAAAGATTTTAGTAAAAAATGTTACGCTTTAAATAATTTACATATTCAAAGATTTTCACGATTTTTCAAAAATAGCAGATCTACAAGCTCATAGCGCGGCACTCGGTGCCGCGCTATGAGCTTGTAGATCGGCTATTTTTGAATACCCCAAAGAAATCTAAAAAAATAACACAGACGCGTTCTCGGTCTAAATGGGTTATTCTTCTCCACTCTTCTCTCTTTGTCTCTCTCTCTTTCTCTCCTTTCTTTGTTCACTTGTTATGCTGCCTCTCTGTAATTCTTCATCCTCCTTCTCCGCGACTCTTTATTCTCTCTCTCTCGTTTTCTCTCCCTTTCCCCCTTCTCCCCTCTCAGCAGGCCCAGGGCCTATAATCTCAATCACTTGTTATCCACTCAGAAAGAGGGCCTGAACACTGGTGGTGACGCAAAAAAATTATCAAAACAATCCTCTTTTCCCCCTCTCTCTCTCTCTCTTGTCTGGTGGTTCGTCTGCCTTTGCTCTCTCTTCTTTGCCGTCTTGTCTCTCTTTTCATTCTCTCTCCATCACTATCTGCTGGGAATCAATGGACAGCATGGGGTGATATTGTGATTGTTGAACTAAGCAATATTGTATGCCTGAATTGACTGAATGACAATGGGGATTGACAGAAGTACTCAATCCTGTTATGTAAGTGTCTGAGAGAAACCACAGACTGCGCTGCGACCGTTTTGTTAATGTGAATTGACTGAACTGGTTGGTTTAACCATCTGATTGCGTGTGGGGGGAACATTTTGGTGAAAATAGACAATCTATAAGCTCATGACGCGCTGTGAGCTTGAAGGCTGTTTTCGAAGATCTGGTGTTGAGGGGAAAAAAAGTTGCGGAGACTAATATACTGTGTAGAGCGTTGGTCCGCAAAGTGGGGTCCGGGGACCCCCCAGGGGTCCTTGGGGGGGCACAACGGGGTCCCCAGCTAAAT
This sequence comes from Gymnoscopelus braueri, assembly GCF_963280865.1. Classification (NCBI taxonomy): domain Eukaryota; kingdom Metazoa; phylum Chordata; class Actinopteri; order Myctophiformes; family Myctophidae; genus Gymnoscopelus; species Gymnoscopelus braueri. Next base: position 29,536,115 of record NC_137625.1, read on the forward strand.
TAGTTAATATAGCGTCACGATAATTTTAACCACTTTAACCTTTTATACTTTGGCCATTCAAAAATAGCAGATCTACAAGCTCATAGCGCGGCACTCGGTGCCGCGCTATGAGCTTGTAGATCTGCTATTTTTGAAAAATTGTGAAAATGTGTGCAAACCTTTTGAATGTATATATTTTTTAAGCGAACATGTGTAACTCAAATCTTTGCTTCTGGGGGGTCCCTGGAACCAAATATTTTGAGATGGGGGGGTCCGCGGCCGAATACATATCATTTTGGGGGTCCTAGACGTGAAAAAGTTTGAGAACCACTGCTGTAGAGCCCTGGGGGACCCCGGTCAGCTACGTGTATATATAGGGTTTAAGGGGTAAGCCCTGAGCTGTCTGCCTGTGTGAATGCATCATATTATGAGGGCAGAAAACAATTACAAGAATTAGATACACAAGTAGCTGGGTGAAACACTGTAATCACATTGTTTTTTTCACACGATGCTGCCTGTTATAGCCTCGACCCCCGCCCACCCCCACCCCCACCCTTGCTTCCTAATTGTTTTTGCCTCTCCTCTTTCGGCGCTCATTTCCCTCGCTGCACGTGTGCGCGTAATACTTGCACGTGCTCAATTACGCCGGCAGGTATATGACACGCGTCGCGCACGAATACACCTGCACTTTGCCTTGTAAATGAAGACACACACACACACGCACACGCGCGCACACGCACGCACACTTGTTCTGGTACATTCTACACACCATTCTACCATTCTACCATTCTCACCATTCTACGCACCGAGTGCCGCGCTATGAGCTTGTAGATCTGCTATTTTTGAAAAATTGTGAAAATGTGTGCAAACCTTTTGAATGTATATATTTTTTAAGCGAACATGTGTAACTCAAATCTTTGCTTCTGGGGCGTCCCTGGAACCAAATATTTTGAGATGGGGGGTCCGCGGCCGAATACATATCATTTTGGGGGTCCTAGACGTGAAAAAGTTTGAGAACCACTGCTGTAGAGCCCTGGGGGACCCCGGTCAGCTACGTGTATATATAGGGTTTAAGGGGTTAACCACTTTCAACCTGGTGTCTCTATTTTGAGCATGTCGAGAAAGAAAATGTAAGGAAATGTTCTAGAATAGCAGATTTACAAGCTCACAACACGTGAGCTTGCAGCTCGACTAAGTATTAAAACTATTTCGAGTCTCCATTAGCATTTCATGAGGTGTGTAACTGATAGAAAATAAGTTTGTTTGTGTAAGCCCTGAGCTGTCTGCCTGTGTGAATGCATCATATTATGAGGGCAGAAAACAATTACAAGAATTAGATACACAAGTAGCTGGGTGAAACACTGTAATCACATTGTTTTTTTCACACGATGCTGCCTGTTATAGCCTCGACCCCCGCCCACCCCCACCCCCACCCTTGCTTCCTAATTGTTTTTGCCTCTCCTCTTTCGGCGCTCATTTCCCTCGCTGCACGTGTGCGCGTAATACTTGCACGTGCTCAATTACGCCGGCAGGTATATGACACGCGTCGCGCACGAATACACCTGCACTTTGCCTTGTAAATGAAGACACACACACGCACACGCGCGCACACGCACGCACACTTGTTCTGGTACATTCTACACATGGGGTGCAATCAGTCAGCAATCTTCCAGTAGGGATGGACAGGAGAAAACACAGTAATCATGACTTAACAGGTGTGGTAGAAATAAGAAATGCACTGATGCCCCTCGAAATCTTGAGTGTTATTTAACTTTTAGAACAAAAAGAGTCTATGCACTCTCCTTCTTCTCCCCGTATTGCCTCTGGTAATTATTTCCCACAAAATAGTTTTGGAAATAAACATGCCATCTCTCTGACACAGAATTAATAAGTCCTCCACCACCTACAGTTTGACCAGACATTTAAAAATAAATGACAAAATAAATAAATAAAAGCCGTCAGAATGCTGGATATCTCATTTTGTATTTATTTTCCAGTCTTAGTGAATCTGTCAGCAGGACAGGTTTGACTAAAATATCAACTGACTGAAACAAAAAGCATCATCATAACATTTAACTAAGTCTATGTTTATGCTCAAAGGTGCTGTAAGTGATATTGTTGGTCAAAACAAAAAATGTTTTAGTTGAAAGGTTAAAGCTCTGTGTTCTGATAGTAATCGTCCTATAGAGAGTCTCTGAGTGAGTCTCCCCATCTCTCCATCTCTTTAAGCAGTAAATCCATTTTCAGGTGGGTGACTCACTAATTTCTTCTCCAATCAGAAGAGATAACCCATTAATCACCTTCAATCGTATGGTTTTCCAGTTCCAATTTTTTTTTGCTCATTTCACTTGCTTATTCTGTATCCTGTATGAGTTCTCTCTCCTGATTGGAGGAGATTGGTATCCTGTCCTGAAAATGCATTTTCTGTTTTCCAAAGAGCTGAACAGAGAACAGTCTATAACAGTAGCAAAGACTACTATGGGAATATAATGTTATTTAAACAAAATGTTTAAAGGAAAAACATATTATTACACCTTGTTTTATAGTCTCTCTATTCTGGGGGCGAACATTTGGCCCAAATAACAGATCTACAAGCTCATGTGTTGTAGATTTGCTATTTTCAGCGAAGAGATTTGGTATTGAGGGACAAAAGGAGCAGACCTAGAGAACCCTGGGGGACCCCAATCAACCAAGTAGGCCTACAATATATAGGGCTTAAGCTTCTTCTTCAGTTTGCCAACAGGAAGAAAATGTACAGTAGTTGACTGAGTTGATGCTTTATTTTACACGTTGGATTACATCTGCACACATCTGGAAGCTGATGGAAGCTGTGTAGAATTATGTCGTTAGTAGCACCATTCAGCTTTTACCTTTTCCTCCAAAAAGCTCCTTAATTAGAATCTTTATAGCATTTAAATAGCAACTGGCCTACCATGTCCTTAAACTGTTATGTTATGTAAACTAAACTAAACACGGCAAAGAGACTAATCTCACTATACAGGCACTTGGGTGACTAAGGTTTTAAACACTTAAGCCATACTGAAAATACCTGATCCACAAACTCACAATGCAATTCGTAGATCGTCTATTTATCGACAATTTATTCATTTTTTAAATGTATGAAAAAAACCTGCCCAAAATATGGAGTTCTTTAATTATGTTGTTTGTTAGCCTATAATAAGTGATTTGCTTGGTTAGGGTGTTGGTGGTGTACTGTGTTTACTTATAGCTGGGAGCAAAATACTTTCTCTGTGCTGTCAAACATTTCTATTGGGTTCCATTCAATCCATCTAATAATGAATTGCATTTTTATAACGTTTTTTTTATTACAGTCCATCTAGGCCAGTGGTTCTCAACCAGTGGTCCGGGGACCACCAGTGGTCTTTGGGGGGGGGGGGTACCAGGGGGTCCCCAGCGACATTAGTTAACATAGTCACAATCTTTTTTAACCACTTAGCTTTGGCTATTCAAAAATAGCAGATATACAAGCTCATAGCGCGGCACTCGTTGCCACGCTATGAGCTTGTAGATCTGCTATTTTTGAATTCATCTTGAAAATGTGTGCATGTCTTTGAATATATATATATTTTTAAAGCGAACATTTTAAACTCAAATCTTTACTTCTGGGGGTCCCTGGCACGAAACATTTTCAGATAGGGGTCCGCGGCCAAATGTATATCAATTTAGGGGTCCTTGGCATGGATAAAGGATGAAAACCAGTGATCTAGGCTAAATAAGCTGGTTAAAGTCAGGGGATGCTTGTTTTCAATATGCCTGCAGTTCTGCTTTAGTCCAGTAGATGCCAGCAGTGAGCCATTTAAAACGCCTTCTCCTATCTATTTTGAGGCTTTTGCGCTGCTGCAGCTTCTAAAGACTTGGGGAGTTGGAGATGGTACAGATGGCTGGCCCGAACGCAACACTTATTCAGACATTTTCACTGTTCGCAGAACGATATCAAAGTCATCTCAAAATGGAGGCTATGCCATCGACTTGAAACAAAATTTCTAACACTTCCAACGGAATTGCATTGTGAGTAAAGTTGGCGCGGACTTGGTCAGCGTTCAGCACAGATGTCTGCCTGTGTTTTTGTGTTAAAACAGGCTGCGACTAGCGCTCACATCCTCTTAAAATTCAGCTGTGGATTTTCAGGGGATAAACGCTCACAATTATAACGTTTTAATCCAGACGGGGTTCAGACCCTTTCATTTATTTCAAAGCATTTAGAGTTTAAAATCGTGCACAGAAATGTGTGAAATGCAAAAATAATTACCTGAAAGCAACAATATTAATTAGATTTTTGTTTTATACATCTACATACACTCACACACGCACACGCACGCACAGGTCTGACATTCTTACACTGGCAAAAATAGAAGTAAAAATAATACTTTTTTTTTTTTTACATTACTTAGAGCCAGATTGAGGATCATCATGAACAGAATATGATAGATATAATAGTTTGTGTGTGAATATGAATATGAAAACCTCCACCTCCCTTTCTCTCTCTCACTTCTCTGGTTTCTATTATGATGTATTATAGTTTACTCTGATCCATTAGGTTTCATAACAACAGAGGTTGATACTAAGGTCTCAGAGGCCCTTGCCCTTCGGGCAAGTACAGGTCAAGTTCACCTTCCCAAAGGTCATGCCCACTTGCCGGAAAAGTAAATCAAATTAATGTTAAATCCAATCGATAGCTGTCGAGTGGCGACAGTCACTTTGAAAATATGAATGAGCACAACTGCTACTTGTAAAAAGGTAACATTATTTGTTCCTCGTGAATAACCAATCATATTTAATGAAGACGGTTGCTTCGCCATTCAAACGCACTTGCCCGTCGGGCAACCTGAAAGCAAACTCCACTTGCCCGAATGTTTTATTTACTTGCCACATGGGCAGTCGGGCAACCATTAATGTCAACCCCTGTTAACATAACATTTGAGGTTAAATAGACATAAAAAACATATCACATTATCTATTGCTCTACTGCTTTTGGCAAGACAATGTTTATGAGTTTGAGTTTTTGGCTGTGTGCGTGTGTGTGTGTGTGCGCGCGTGCGTGTGCTGTTAGTGGTCCTACAATAGGTCATCTGTGCTTATTCCTGTAGGGTGGAGCCCTGCAGACCTCACTGTTTGAGGACTTTACTTTCAAGGGTGCAGTTTTGCTGGATTTTTCCACTTCCAATTAAATGTGGAATGCATTGCGCTTGTGCGTGCGTGTTTGTCTCTGTACCTCTGTCATTTTTTTAAAAAACACACAGGTCATATTCATGAAGATGAAGATGGCCTCCTTATTTTAGGCCCCCCCAATCAGACAGGAAGCATTTTTGCAGGCCACAAAACCCTGTGCTGGTGCACTGACTACTGTTCCGTTTTTGTGCATTCTACAACTTGTGGGGGATTCCAGCTAAATAGGTTAATATAGCATCACAATAATTTTAACCACTTTAACCTTTTATACTTTGGCTCTTCAAAAATAGCAGATCTACGAGCTTGTAGATTTGCTATTTTTGAAAAATCGTGAAAATGTGTGCAAACCTTTGAATATATAGTTTGTTTTTATTTGTAACTCAAATCTTTGCTTCTGGGGGTCCCTGGAACAAAATATTTGAGATGGGGGTCCGCGGCCAAAGTTTAAGAACCACTGGTCTACAATGCAGAGAAGCAACCTTTTTCCCTTTTATAGCTTTGAATAAAAAACAAATGGAACGTTTCTGACCCCTCATTGATGCAACTCTTTTATCTCAACGGCTCTGGAATTGTATACATGGCTTGCATGGATCCAGACCATACACTGCTTCAATATTCATCCTGATATCAGGCTAATACATGTTTAATTTCATCAACGTCTGACGAGCTTCTACATTATCTGTCTCAGACATTTCATCATTTCTTTTTTTTAAATGTATTTTTGGGGCTTTTTATGCCTTTATTTGATAGGACAATATAGGCTGACAGGAAACGGGGCGAGAGATTGGGAGTGACATAACGCAGCAAAGGCCGTCGGGATCAGTGGTGGAAAAAGTACTAAAATGTTTTACTTAAGTATCAATACTGCAATGTAGAAGTCTGGAAAAGTCTGGAATTAAAAATGTACTTGAGTAAAAGTACAAAAGTATTGGTATCAAAATGTACTAAAAGTACCAAAAGTAAAAGTCATAAAATGTTTGAAAATAGCAGATCTACAAGCTCGCGACGCGTTGTGAGCTTGTAGATCGGCTATTTTCATATTGCCCATGTATAAAATGGGGCTAAAGTGGTTAATGTATGCTTTATAATGTAATAATTTATATCTGCAAAGTAACTAGTAACTAAAGTTTTCAAATAATTGTAGTAGAGTAAAAGTACCATATTTGCGTCTGCGATATAGCTAGGTAGAAGTAAAAGTATAGACAACTGGAAATACTCCAGTAAAAGTAACTCAAAATTGCACTCAAGTACAGTACTTGAGTAAATGTACTTAGTTACTTTACACCACTGGTCGGGATCGGGACTCGAACCCGCGACATTTATTAGCCCACGGACCTGGGACCCCCATTTGAAACGATATGCCCAGGACCCCCATAAGAGAAGATTTTTACGGCTCTAGCAGTGATTTTCAACCATTTTAATTTCAAGGACCCCCAGTTTGACGTGCATTAGGCTACAGACCCACATGTAATGGCATTTTTATCTCGGGACCCCAATTTATATTGTAAAATCAATGTTAATTTAACTCTGAGAGTGTACAAATGGAACCAAATGGACCCTAACGGGTCCATTTGGTTCCATTTGTACACTCTCAGAGTTACAGACCCATAAGGGTCCATTTGTTTCCTAACTTTTTATTATTTAGCTGGGGACCCCCTGGAACTCCCTCAAGGACCCCTGGGGGTCCCCGGACCCCACCGTGAGGAACCAATGTGCTAGAGTAGTGTCCAGGGTTTCCGATAGGGAAATTGGACCGGCCACCATGACCGACCAGATTTAATTTTCCCGGACAAATAATAAATTAATGTGCTGTATTATAATTAACGTCTGTTTATCATGACACCCGAGCGAACCAATATGTACTCAGCGCTGAACAGGAGGAGAGAAACGCAGCTGTGTGTAAAGCTTGACGGTGTTCCGCGTCGAACATAGCAGACATACAGTACAAGCTCACAACGCGACGCATTGCGAGGCGTTGTGAGCTTGTAGGTCTGATATTTAACGTGCAACACCATCGTACGACGAATAGGCTGATATGTCGGATAACTAAAGCGCAAAGTTCAGGCCTTCGGAAATTAACCCACATTATTCAGTATTGCAATATTGTGTTACTTTATCCAAATAATGATATCAATATTTAGGCTTAAATGATGAAATAGCCTAATAACAGCATTTCACCAGTCGGCCACAGTGGCCGGTGATGTTTATAATTAACGGTCAATTTAAAAAAGTATTAGTCAATGGCCAGTATATACAGGTTAAAGGGATGGTTCACCCAAAAAAAATGTTTTTTTTCTATTGATTAGTCACCCCATGGAGACTTGAATTCATGAATACTTTTTGTTTTTGTCGCATTCCTAAGCCAATAATTTGATGACCAACGGACTGGTAGGCAGCGGTATAGGAGACACAAAGGAGACTCTTTGTGTCTCCTACCGGAACCGCTGCCGGTCATCAAATTATTGGCTTAGGAATGCGACAAAAAAAAAAAAATGAATTCAAGTCTCCATGGGGTGACTAATCGATCATTTTGGGGGTGAACTATCCCTTTAACAGGGGGGGAGAACCGTCCTGAGTTCCCGACACATCTAGCATGATTGCTGTGCAGTTAAAAAAAAAAAGATATCAGATAGAATTTATTGTCCTAGAGGGATTTTTTTAAAAGTCGTTTTCTTCTTGGATATAAGCCTACAGGTTTTTAGCTTTAAGTGGGTTTCTCTTGGTCTAACGGCAGCACCAGCAGTGTATTTAACATCAGATGCTGTTTATATGAAATTGTCTTCTCCATGGTGAGATCAGAACATCCCAGATGATAAAGACACACCCACCCAAACGCCCTCAATCAGACAAACAAACAACTCCTGCTCCAGAAACAACGACAAAAAGATACACACACACACACACACACACACACACACACACACACACACACACACACACACACACACGCACACACACACGGCACAGAATCTATTTATTTATTTTTTATCATTTATCCTTTAAGACGTCTATTTTTTTTTTTTTTGTGTCCGTATAATTCCTTTATTCTTCACACCCCAATCAAGTGCCTCTGTGCCACAGCAGATAAATAGGAATTCCAAACTCCAATGGTTCATTTGTCATGGTGTGAATTCCAACAGTGCTATCTAGAAATAGCTTGAGTGTTCATGCTCGCTTGTTGCCTGGGGCTCGGTGGCATGTAGGAGGCTTTGGTGATATTTGCTTTTTGCATATTTTTCTACTAGGATTTTTTCCCTTATTTTTTTTTATTTTTTTGGAAGGAAGATTTTATTTTACTTTTTTCCCATTGCGAAACATTACCCCCCCCCCCCCCCCCCAAAAAAAAGAGAGAAAGAAAATATTTTTTTGTGTGTGTGTTCTGAGCTGTGCGTTTGTAAGGGAGGCTATGCCCATTATTTTGGTTTGACATTACAGTTTTAATTGAATTGCAATGCAATTTATTCTTAAGAAAAACTTTTAATGAAGTGCCATATGGACAGATAGTGGAGTAGTGGCCTCCGTGACGTTCCCTTGGGGACATGTGCAGCATAATTAAGAATATGAACTGTAATGACACAAGTGAGATTTAATGGAAACTTGCAGTCTAAACAGGCGACGTAGAAAAGCCATTATTATCCAACCAGAGAAGACTTTGTAGAGCCTCTCCAGGGACAAGTTGTCTCCTCAGAGAGGAACCCTGGGACAGGAAACTCCAAGGAAGCTAGGAAGGAAGGTAGGAAACAACCAGTGGTGAAAAAAGTACTCAAATGTTTTACTTAAGAGTATCAATACTGCAATGTAGAAGTACTCTGTTACAAGTAAAAGTCCGGAATAAAACATTTACTTGAGTAAAAGTACAAAAGTATTGCTATCAAAGTGTACTTAAAGTACCAAAAGTAAAAGTACTAAAATGTTTGAAAATAGCAGATCTACAAGCTCACGACGCGTCGTGAGCTTGTAGATCGGCTATTTTCAAATAGCCTAGGTATAAAATAGGGCTAAAGTGGTTAATGTATGTTTTATAATTTATATCTGCAAAGTAACTAGTAACTAAAGTTTCAAATAATTGTAGTGGAGTAAAAGTACAATATTTGCCTCTGAGGTAGTGGAGTAGAAGTAAAAGTATAGACAATTGGAAATACTCCAGTAAAGTAAAAGTACCTCAAAATCGTACTTAAGTACAGTACTTGAGTAAATGTACTTGAAAGGAAGGAAGGAAAGTAGAAAATCACAGGAGAAAAGTGAAGGAAAAGCGGTGAGGGAGAGGGAGAGAGGGGGGTGCGAAGGAAGGGGCATTAAAGTTAGGAAGGAAGAAATTCAAGTTGTTTACTTCTCTGTCTGCAGAAAAGAGAAGTTTTCTGATAGTTAAAATATTTTCCTTTCAAAGTTTGTGCAAGTTGCAACAGAAAGTTGTTGTTTTTTTTCCATGAGGAAAATCTCCATACCAGTTTTTAAAACTTCAGCTGAAATGAAATGCATGCTATTACACATTTTACCATAACCATGTTTAACATTTTTAACCCATTAAGACCGGGAACGCATCTGTGTCATTTTTTAGATTTCTTTGGCTATTCAAAAATAGCAGATACACAAGCTCGTAGCGCGGCACCAGGTGCAGCGCTATGAGCTTGTGTATCTGCAATTTTAAAAAAAAAATCTTGAAAATGTGTGCAAATATTTGAATATATATATATAGTGTATATCTTTTAAAGCGAACATTTGTATCTGAAATCTTTACTTCTGGGGGTCCCTGAAACTAAATATTTTGATATGGGGGTCCGCAGCCAAATACATATCATTTTGGGGGTCCTTGACATGAAAAAGTTTGAGAACCACTGATTATAGCAATATACAGTTTAAAAAAACTAAAACTGTTAGGATTTAGAAGACATTTGTAGAATCCCCAGAAGCAAAGATTTGAGTTACAAATGTTCGCAAAGATTTGCACACAACTTTTCACGATTTTTCAAAAAATAACAGATCTACAAGCTCGTAGCGCGGCACTCGCTGCCGCGCTATGAAGTTGTAGATCTGCTATTTTTTAATAAATAGCCAAAGAAATCTAAAAATTGCACAATCGCTTTCCCCAGTCTCAAGGGGTTAAAGTAATACAAAATATATATATATAAACAAAAAATAAGGAACTGATATTATACTGACATCCAAGAGATTCACACAGGGTATCAGAGTGGATGAATGGTGGTGAAATATGAATTGACAACAGTTATTGAATAATGAGGTTTTTCGGATGGCCTTCTCTGAGTGAAGAATGGCTTCATGTAATGGAGAATGCCTTCTCCTATCATGGCGATATGGCACTCAACAGAAAACATTATTTCAAAAGCTTCTCTTCTCCCTTTCTTCATTTGAGATCATCTCCGCGGATCACTGGAAGAACTCGTCTCCTCTCGGCCGTCCTCCGCGAGCATTGTCAACGATAAGTAAGTGCTCTTAATGGACCGACAGTACATGAAATCTTAGACAGAATCATTTTATTTATGTCGCTTTAACAAATGCATCACTGTGTCTTTCTCCGTGTGGTCAAAGGCAAAGTATAACACTTTTGAAACTACAGAAAGTGACTTATCACCCCGTAAAGAAAAGTACCTCCTTCGCCCATCGTTCTCGTTTACTCACACGAGCAGACTCCTGGAGGTCAGAGAGAGAGGTCAGAGAGAGAGAGGAAACATCCGCAACAGCCTCCATTCTGAACCAAACTGTACAATGAAACAAGTCTCGAGCTGTATTCAGCCATCTTGGTGGGTGGGGGAGAGGCTTGCTGTTGGAACACTAATGACTGTTATGAGGGCGATGCCGCAGAATGGAGGTTACGGGAGTCAAGGTGAACTATTTACCGTGTGGAACAGTATATACAGCGAAACAAGGAAAATGTCCGCCGTTGTGAGCACTCAATGACCAGAGTGGAGGGAAGGAATATGAAAGGCGGCCACACAAAAGAAAGGTGGAATAGAGAGAGAGGGAGGAAAAATAAAGAGGGAGAGAGAGAGGAGGCGGCCAGAGAGACAAAAGCGAGGAGAGCGGATATAGAGGCCAGATTACACGAAAAACAAAAGCACCGGAAGAAGAAAAAACAGAATGTGTGTGATGAAGAGAAATAGTAGAGAGAGATAGAGAGATAGAGAGAGAGTGCGTGCGTGTGTCAGAGAGGAGAATAAAAGACAGGAAAGTACACAGCTAAAGCTTTGCCCGTAAGAACATAAGAACAAACTCATTTCCAAGGCGGTGCCAGACTTGAAATCAATTATCTGCTCTATCTCCGTATTGCCTCTTCTCTGTTGGCGGCCGCGGCTGGAGCTCCTCCGCTTTGCTTTGGCTCTTTGTTTTTTTTTCTCAAGGACATATTCATTATTTCAGATGAGACCCATTTGAGTCTAAATAAAGATGTTCAGCTCCTTTCTGTCTGTGATGTTGCATCTAAGGAGAGACGTGAGAACGGGTGTTTTTTCTTTTTTTTTTTAAAGGACGGTCTGATGAAAGCTTTTCCTGCGCCCGCTAATGCATGTCCGTTAACTCTTTGAGACTGGGAACGCATCTGTGTCGGTTTAAGGTTTCTTTTGGCTATTTTTTTTTTGATCGCGAAAATGTGTGCAAATCTTTGAATATGTATCTTTATCAAAGCGAACATTTTGAACTCAAATCTTTGCTTCTGGGGATTCTACAAATGTCTTCTAAATCCTACCTTTAAAAAAAAAAATTATGTTGCTATATATCAGTGGTTCTCAAACATGTCAAGGACCCTGAAAATGATATGTATTTGTCCGCGGACCCCCCCTTCCCATCTCAAAATATTTTGTTCCAGGGACCCCCAGAAGCAAAAATTTGAGTTAAAAATGTGTTATATATATATATATATATATATATTCAAAGATTTGTACAAATGTTCACAATTTGTCAAAAATAGCAGATCTACAAGCTCGTAGCGCGGCACTCAGTGCCACGCTATGAGCTTGTATATCTGGTATTTTTTAATAGCCAAATAAATCTAAAAGTGACACGCAGATGCGTTCCCAGTCTCAATGGGTTAAGTTTGAATTTTCTTTCTGTTTCCACCCCTCCCTTATCTCTTTCTGAGTCCGGGGTGGCTAATAATTAGCGTACCGTTTTGTGTTGTCGTGCATTGTACAATTAAGTTTTGTGCAGAAAAAAAACTGACATTCAACAGCGGGGCGAACGGACTGACAAACAGCGTTTTCCCGGCGCTGCTTTGCTTCAAAAGAACCTTTTATAAAGCCGCCGGTGTATTCTCCTGTACATGTGTATAGGAAAAGAAAAAGCCAGCCCATTGATCACAACAACTGGCCGAAAAAACATCTCTGACGAACAGCAAATGGAAGAGAGCCTTTTATGACTAGACTAGCATCCAAGACGCACGCACACACACACACACACACACACACACACACACACACACACACACACACACACACACACACACACACACACACACACAGACACACGTTGTGAGCTTGTAGATCAGCTATTTTGGCGTGTGACAACTTTGTACAACTGAGCATGAATTAAGCATTAGCAGCTATAGGGCCATCTTTGTAATTATCAACAAAAACAAAGTGTCCTCGTCACCTTTAGCCCATTCAGTCCATGGACGCATCTGTGTCATTTTAAGATTCCTTTGGCTATTCAAAAATAGCAGATATACAAGCTCATGAGCTGCTATTTTTGAAAAATCGTGAAAATATGTGCACATCTTTGAATATAAGTATAATTTTTTTTTTACTAAAAGCTTCTGGGGGGGTCCCTGGAACAAAATATTTTGAGATGGGGGGGGGGGGGTCCGCGGATAAATACATATATTTTGGGGGTCCTTGACATGAAAAAGTTTGAGAACCACTGATATTATAGCAACAAAAAAGCAAAATAATGGTTTAAGTGGTCCCACAGATGCGTTCCCTTGCGTTTTAATGGGTTAAGCAACGTTTTTCAGGCCAAGCAGCCCTTAGCTGAGAGACCTTTTTTTTAAAAATAGCAGATCTACAAGCTCATACGCGCTGATTGGTCTAGCAGTTTGCAAGATTAGCTACGGACGGACAGACAGACAGACAGACAGACAGACAGACAGACAGACGCTCACCCACACCCTCTCAGACCCTCTCATAGAAAAAAACAAAACAAACTATAGTCCATGTGGAAAAGAGTGCTGCTGTTCCCTGCGCCCCATCTGCTGGCTGTGAGATGTTAACCCAATCAGACCGGGAACGCATCTGTAACCACTGTATCCATATTTCATACTTTGGCTATTCAAAAATAGCAGATATACAAGCTCATAGCACGGCACTCGGTACCGTGCTATGGGCTTGTAGATCTGCTATTTTTGAAAAGTGCAAATATTTGAATATATATATATTTTTAAAGCCAACATTTGTAACTCAAATCTTTCTGGGGGGGTCCCTGGAACAACATATTTTGAGATGGGGGTCCACGGCCAAATACATATCATTTTGGGTGGTCCTTGACATGGAAAAAGTTTGAGCACCACTGATATTAAAGCAACATACTGTATGTTTTTTTCAAAAATAGCAGATCTACAAGCTCATAGCGCGGCACTCGGTGCCACGCTATGAGCTTGTACATCTGCTATTTTCGAATAGCCAAAGAAATCTAAAAATGACACAGATGCGTACCCGGTCTTAATGGATTAACTTCATGGTGGTGTAGAGGGAGCCGGGGATGAGTTGATTTCCCTGTTTTCACTGGTTGAGCATTTGAAGGGCCCTAAAGCGTAAACAAAGTGTTTTTCTCTCTTCTAACCAGAGAGTCTTGGCTCGAGCTGCTTGGACGCGGCCACTCTGTGAGCGTGCGTGAGTGCATGTGCGCCCACCCCCCCACCCCTGTGTGTGTGTGTGTGCGCGTGCCCTCGCGCGTGTGCACATGTGTTTACAAATTTGCTGTTCACTCAGCCTCACTCTAAAAGGCCCTCAATACAAACACCCTACAACCAGCAGCCTACAGGTGATCAACACACACACACACACACACACACACACACACACACACACACACACACACACACACACACACACTGAGACTCGTGCAGACACGTAACACACATGTATGGATGGACGGACACTCACTCACACACACACACACATACATGAGGCATGTAAGAATTCCCAGTCAGCCATCGTCGGCCCCCATTGAATGTCACTGCATTAAACGCTATCTCTCCGGATTGGAAGGAAAGCATGAATAGATTGGAGAGGTTATAGGGTCAGATCGTTTTTCTGGGATATTTCAGTTCTTCCGCCCATCTGCTGCTGACACAAACACACACACACGCAAACGCACGCACGCATGCACACATACACACACACCCTCCCCCGCCTCACACGCCTATTGAAGAAATATCAGGTTTTTATATCAGTCACATAATTGAGTCAATCTATGTCACATGAAAACATGTCTGTCCTATCGTTGCAGCCACCATTCTTCCTGATATCAGCAAGAGGATACGGCTATTATAGCAAGAATTGAGCTGGTTGGATGATCGACTGAGGGGAGCCTCGTGGCCTCGACCTGTTCCTCTAAGCTCTTGAAAAAAGGGGAGCGTTTGAAGAAGAACAGACAAAGCGTTTATTTGAGACGGCCTCAAATATTTCAGTTGACAAAAGTATAATTCATTTAATTCATCGACAAAAGAAAGGGGGGGGGGGGGGCGGGCGGGCAATGGAGAACGACAAAGATATCGTTGCTGTCAGGCAGAAACCTTCTATCTCCATATTTCAATGTTTTTTTCCTAAATTAATATCCTACTAAATCATACAAAAAGGGTTGCACAAAAGTAGGGGAAATAGCAGATCTACAAGCTTGTAGATCGGCTGTTTTTACTATTTTAATAAATACAATAAATTAATAATGATTATTTATTATTAATTATTAATAATTATTAATTATACAATGAACCGTTCGGGACATTCAAGGTTTCCACCCGACAGAAACGATATTTATGAGACTGTGTGAGATAGATGTGAAGGAGAGAGAGAAACAAAGAGAGACGGAGAGACGGTCGGAGATGTTCAGAAGGGAT
Organism: Gymnoscopelus braueri; assembly: GCF_963280865.1. Lineage (NCBI taxonomy): Eukaryota > Metazoa > Chordata > Actinopteri > Myctophiformes > Myctophidae > Gymnoscopelus > Gymnoscopelus braueri. The sequence continues at coordinate 29,551,347 of NC_137625.1, forward strand.
GAATTAGTCGGCCACACCGGCTTCGGATGCTGCCAATGCGCTGAATGGGACATTATTTTTAATCAGACTATCGATTGGTGAGATACTGACCTACCCGGGGGGCAAACGCTCACCCCAAAACATGATTTACCATTCTTTTTTTATCTTAAATTTTGTATCCCACAATTTTGTAACCCCATTTTTTTCACCCAGTGCCAATTGCCTATGTGATTCTGGGCGCTACACTCCCTCTGCTAGCCTAGGGAGAGCCCAGAACTGAGCTCATGCCTCCTTCAATGCACGAGGAGCTAGCAAGCCGCTTCTTATCACCTGACGGGGGGGAGTTTCCCTGGTAGGACGTAGCGTGTGGAAGGAACACGGTATTCCAACCCGTTCCTTTCCCCTCCACCAGGGGGAGGCAGTATAGAGACCAGGATTACTGCATGTTTTTGTGAGGGTACTCTATAGGGGACACAGGGAGAACATGCAAACTGGCCACACACACACACACGTGATTTACGATTCTGTGCCTATCGGTCCATAACTCGGACGGCGCTGAGTATAGTTTCGCAGTGTTCGGCACGGCAACTCGCTCGCTTTAGCTCACTCGGTGGTGCCTCTCGTGGCTCAAGTTCGCTTGAGACGGCGCGCCTCCGCCATCTACAAATAACAGTATTCTGAAAAACTGTATCAGTGGTTTTCAAACTTTTTCATGTCAAGTACCCCCAAAATGATATGTATTTGGCCGCCGACCCTCACCTCAAAATATTTTGTTCCAGGGACCCCCAGAAGCAAAGATTTGAGTTAAAAATGTATATATTCAAAGATTTGCACACATTTTCACGATTTTTCAAAAATAGCAGATCTACAAGCTCATAGCGCGGCACTCGGTGCCGCGCCATGAGCTTGTAGATCTGCTATTTTTGAATAGCTAAAGTGTAAAATAATGCTTTTGAGCTCAAATAAAAAATTTGACACAGATGCGTTCCAGGTCTTAATGGGTTAAACATGGGTAGGTCAGTATCTCGCCTACTTAGACCAATCAATAGTCTGATTAAACGTGATAATGTCCCATTGCATGCGCACAATCACATGTTAATCACTTCATGTACTTGTCTCAATCTCTCCACGGCTATAATTAACCAGAAGCTGTAGTGTGTGTTTCGGTTCATTCATTTCCTTGAAACACATTCATCAGATCAAGTATCGTGGTGACGGATTTGGTCTCAACGGCCACGGTCCCCCATGCTGTGGTCGTCGGGGAGCACGATGTGCCGGTGCCGTGGTGCACTAACGATGAGCACCACATACAGCAAATAATACCTTTGCACATTATCAGTGGTGTAAAGTAGCTAAGTACATTTAGTAGGGGGTACTAAGCACAAAAAATGGCCAAATCGTTACGCGGCGGATAAAAGCATGAAATTTGATACAGATGTCCCTTGGGTCATCTTAAAACATCCTAGAAGGGGTGCCCAAAAAAATCTCAAACAGGAAGTGAGTTATGGACAAAATTCAAAATGGCCACCTAAACTGTTGACCGTTGACTCAAAAGACACCAAAAGAATCTCCAAAAAGCATAACATTTGGCACATATGTCCCTTGGGTCATCCTAAGACATCCTAGAAGGGGTGCCCAAAGGAATCTGAAACAGGAAGTGAGTTATGGACTAAATTGAAAATGGCCGCCTAGTGTTGTCGATTGACTCAAAAGACAACTAAAGAATCTCATAAAAGCATACAATTTGGCACACATGTCCTTTTGGTCATCCTAAGACATCCTAGAAGGGGTGCCCCAAAAAATCTTAAGCAGGAACTGAGTTATTGACAAAATTGAAAATGGCCGCCTACAGTGTTATCCATTGACTCAAAAGACAACTAAAGAATCTCATAAAAGCATACAATTTGGCATACATGTCCCTTGGGTCATCCCAAGACATCCCAGAAGGGGTGCCCAGAAAAATCTTAAACAGGAAGTGAGTCATTGACAAAATTGAAAATGACCGTCTACAGTGTTGTCGATTGACTCAAAAGACAACTAAAGAATCTCATAAAAGCATACAATTTGGCATACATGTCCCTTGGGTCATCCTAAGACATCCTAGAAGGGGTGCCTGAAATTATCTGAAACAGGAAGTGAGTTATTGACTAAATTGAAAATGGCCGTGTACAGTGTTGACAGACGATGCAAAAGACACTCATAAAAAATAATCTCATATAAAAGCATGAAATTTGGTACAAATGTCCCTTGGGTGATCTGAATGCATCCTAAGGGGTGCCAAAAAAAGTTTTAATAGTCTCTCAATGGAAAACACTCCTCCCACACGGGCTGCACTGCTACGATATTCAAATCGAGCAGCCAATCTGGCATTTGGTCCAGAAGCCTGAAAGCTATGCAATCTCTACCATCTCCTGACAAATATGGATGGATTAAAGTCGCTGATTCGTGGACACCTTTATGGACACTCTTGCCAGAGGCTGCTTAAGTTTGTAGAGAACTCAAGTGTGGCGGCAAAGCTGAGCCCTTCTGTTCAAGAAAGTGTAGATGCCGGGATGCTGGGTTACCTTGCAGAGCATTATGCCAATGTGCTGGTAATTGCGAAATGGCACACATGAATACATGTACTAGAACTAAACACTAATCACAAAAAAACAGTAATGATCAAGAAGAAAATACATGAGAAGATAGAGCGTAAAACAAGCAAGAAGATGTAGAGTGCAAAATAAATAAGATGCAGAGAGTAAAATAAGAATATGCAGAGTAAGATAAGATGCAGAGTAAAATAAATAAGAATATGCAGAGAGTTAGATAAATAAAGAAGATTCAAAGAGTACAATAAAAAAAAGAATGCAGAAAGTAAAATGAATAAGTGATGTAGAAATGAAAACAGAAGGTAGACTACAAAATACGGCAGGTTATGCACTGCATAACCTGTCGTATTGAGTCTGCATAATATGCAGACTGCCATGGTCAACTGTTTAAAAAGCCATTTAGAATTTCTTCAACATGGTCCCTTCCTAAAAAGTTTAATAAACAAGCAGATAAATAACCTCTTCTAGGATATATTAAGAAGCACTCAATGTACGTACCAAATTATACACTTTTATGACGTCCCTTTATGTTTTCTTTTGTGTCAACTGCTTTAGGCGGTCACTTCCTGTTTAAAACCTTTTTGGGCACCCCTTGTAGGATGCGTTCAGATCACCCAAGGGACATTTGTACCACATTTCATGCTTTTATGAGATTCTTTAGGTATCTTGCATCATCTTTCAACACTGTAGGCGGCCATTTTCAATTTAGTCAATAACTCACTTCCTGTTTCAGATTATTTTGGGCACCCCTTCTAGGATGTGTTAGGATGACCCAAGGGACATATGTGCCAAATTGTATGCTTTTTGGAGATTCTATAGGCTTTTTGAGTCAATCGCCAGCACTGTAGGCGGCCATTTTCAATTTAGTCAATAACTCACTTCCTGTTGAAGACTTTTTTGGGCACCCCTTCTAGGATGTCTTAGGATGACCCAAGGGACATGTGTGACACATTTTATACTTTTTGGAGATTCTTTAGTTGTCTTTTGAGTCAATCGACAACACTAGGCGGCCATTTTCAATTTGGTCAATAACTCACTTCCTGTTTCAGAATTTTTTGGGCACCCCTTCTAGGATGTCTTAGGATGACCCAAGGGACATGTGTGCCACATTTTATGCTTTTTGGAGATTATTTTGGTGTCTTTTGAGTCAACGGTCAACAGTTTAGGTGGCCATTTTGGATTTTGTCCATAACTCACTTCCTGTTTAAGATTTTTTTGGGCACCCCTTCTAGGATGTTTTAGGATGACCCAAGGGACATCTGTATCAAATTTCATGCTTTTATCCGCCGCGTAACGATTTTTCACTTAGTACCCCCTACTAATTTACTCAAATACTGTACTTAAGTACAATTTTGAGGTACTTTTACCTTACCGGAGTATTTTCAATTGTCTATACTTTTACTTCTACTCCACTACAATTATTTGAAAACTTTAGTTACTAGTTACTTTGCAGATATAAATTATTACGTTATAAAACATACATTAACCACTTTAGCCCTGTTTTATACCTAGACTATTTAAAAAAAATGTAGTACTTTTACTTTTGGTACCTTAAGTACATTTTTAATTCCGGACTTTTACTTGCAACAGAGTACTTCTACATTGCAGTATTGATACTTTTACTTTTGTACTAGTACTAGTAAAACATTTTGAGTACCTTTTCCACCACTGCATGTTACCTTCAGCCACACACTAGTGAGCTGCAGTACACGGCTACATTAGTATTCCCCTTTCACACTGTTAACGGCGGCTTCTGTGTTGAGAGAAGCATTCCAAACTCAAACCCCTGAAAATATGCTTGGTCACCTTCAACTTTCTCTCAAGAGAGTCAAGACCGTCTGAATGGACTGACCGAAATTACAATTGAGTACAAAAATTCCTCGCAAATTGGATTACTCCTGATTATTGCAGAGTTTGCTGTAGTCAAGTGAGTCAATCAAGTGTGTTTGTGTGCGGGCGTCTGTGCGTGCGTGTGTCACTGATCTGCAGCATCTCGATGATGCCGAATTTAAAGAGGTGGTGCCATGGTTTTGCACTTTTTCTGTTTTTCATGTGTCTATGAGGTTGATAGAACTTTATTAAGCCCCCTGGTGGTGTTTTTATGGTGTTTTATGTCTTCTCTGACTATTTTGAGTTTCTTCCTGGAGGCTGAAACCTTGAGGGTCAAACGTGCCAATAAAAAAACTGTCATTTAATGACACAGTAAAAATATACCCTCCCCCTCATTATCATAACACAACAGGTGTGGGCATGAGGAGGACGAGGGACTAGGACAGGTGGGTGGTGCTAAGGTGGTGGAGGAGGTGCTAAGGTGAGAACCAGGTATACTTAATGAACTGGAGGCGTGCCCACATAAAAACTTAATTTTAACAATTATTGGCTTAGGAATACGACATATTTTTTGAAATATTTAACTTGATGATATAATGAAAGTCAATGGGTCACACATACGTCATAGATTTGTCACATGCGTCACAGATGACTGACGCCACGTGAAGCCATGCTATATTCTCATGTGGATCTCGAGATCCACATGATGATTTTTTTGCACACATCTTCAAGATTAAAAAAAAATAGCGGATCTACAAGCTCATAGCGCGGCACTCTGTGCCGTGCTATGAGCTTGTATATCTGCTATTATGAGCTTGTATATCTGCTATTTTTGTGTAGCCCAAAATAAATCTTAAAATGACACAGATGCGTTCAAGGTCTTAATGGGTTAAATAGTTTTCAAACTAAAGGTTTGAGAAAGCTGGCTTCAAGGTTTTCTACGAGGACTTTAAATTAAGACCTGGAACGCATCTGTGTCACTTTAGAGTTCTTTGGCTATTCAAAAATAGCAGATATACAAGCTCATAGCGCGGCACCGAGTGCCGCGCTATGAGCTTGTAGATCTGCTATTTTTGAAAAATCTTGATATTTTTAATTTTTGATTTTTTTCAAAAAAGAAATAGGATTTAGATTTTTTTAAAGAATCGCCTCAGGTCTTAATGGGTTAATTCTCTCTCAGCTCCGTTTTTGGAAATCTATGTATTTTAAATATAAAGTTGGGTTCATATAAAGTGGGCGGCTCTGTATGCTGTACCTGTATGTCCTCACACACATTTCACTGTCTCTGTGCAACTGTTACACACAGACTGTAATGGAGATATTTGGAGAGAACCTTTCCGAAAATATCCAAAGTATAAAATATGGCTCAAGTGATGAACCCATTAGGACCGGGAAAGTCATCTGTCATTTGACATTTTAACCACTTTAATCATTATCTTACACTTATAGCAGATCTGCAAGCTCATAGCGCCGCACAGAGTCATCATGAAAATTTGCGCAAATCTTTGAATATATATTTTTTAAAGCAAACATTTGTATGTAAAATTTTTGCTTCTGGGGGGTTCTACAAATGTCTAAATCCTAACAGTTTGAAAACATATATATGTTGCTATAATATCATATAATATCAGTGGTGCTCAAACTTTTTCATGTCAAGGACCCCCCAAAATTATATGTATTTGGCCACGGACCCCCATCTCAAAATATCTTGTTCCAGTGTTGTTCCAGGGACCCTCCCCCAGAAGCAAAGATTTCAGTTAAAAATGTTCGCTTTAAGAAATATATATATATATTAAATTAAAAAAAATAGCAGATCTACAAGCTCGTAGATCTCTATGAGCTTGTAGATCTGCTATTTTTGAATAGCCAAAGAAAATCTACAAATGACACGGATGCGTTCCCGGTCTTTAATAATGGGTTAATCCTGAAAAATCCAAGCACCACAAACGACAAACTCTTCAACAAAAAAAAAAAAACGGCTAAAACAGAAACAAAGTGTGGGACAGATTTTGACGCTGATGACATTACCACATGAACACACACTTGGCTATTGTCCTGGTCCCCCCGGGCTGATTCCAGGATGAGTTGTGGGTCATGCCGGGCAGGCCTCGGGGCCCTCGGCCCTCCTCCGGGGAGGTGTTCGGGGGACCGGGGAGCATCCTGCGGCCCAGTTTAGCCTCTCGTTCTGGGTCAGGGCACCTTGGTGACTGCTGCCTTAACCGCTCCCTGGAGGCCATAGACAGAGCCAGGGCCCACTGCCAGCTGTTTGTTTCACCAACATCCTGAAAAAGGTTCTCACAGCACGCATGGCAGATTTTTAACCACTTCATCTGTCTATATATATGTGTGTGTGTGTGTGTATATATATTAGTGATGGGACTATATGAACATTTCATGACACGATTACTGTGAGTGTGACCAAAATAATTGCGATTTACGATATCGCGAAATCAAAATATACTTAAAACTCTTTAAAATGGCACTTTTATTTGTTAACCACTTGAACCCCAGTATCCATAGTCTGGGGTGGAACATTTGCCAAAAATAGCAGATCTGCAAGCTCACAAATGCGACGCGTTGCGAGCTTGTAGATCGGCAATTTTTGGCAAAGAGATTTAGAGAGTGAAAAAAAAGACTGTAGCAAGTACGTTCTTTACAGGTGCGTTTTACCAATTCTACAGGGTTTAAGTGGTACCGTACCGGATAATATGCAGCTCAGCAAAGCTGAATTGATCCCAGTGGAGGACAATTTCATGATAAATTCAAATCTCCGCGATACGATTATTGTGAGCGTTTTTTTATCACGATAAACGATAATAACGATTATCGTCCCATCCCTAATAACTATATATATATATATATACACACACACACACACACACACACACACACACACAGACACACAGACACACACACAGCGACACCGTCCTGCAAATATAAATCACACAAGCAGGGAATTGTACAACTCAGGACCTATACGGCTGCTCACCATACATGCAGAACGTATACAGATAGGCACATATTCAGCGGACACAAACATGCATTCAAACACAGCATGCGCGTATGTACACAGATGGGTGTGCACGCACAACACGACACACACACACACACACACACACACACACACACACACACACACACACGCACACACCTCTTTCCTCGCGTCTCATTGGCAGCGCCGTTTCCCATCTGCTCTCCAGTGTCGGAAGACGTAGGCATATAGTTTTCACCGCAAAAAAACGTCTTCTCAGACAGAAAACACAACTATACCGCCACCACCCAGTGTTGCCAGATTCTGCGAGAGAAACAAGCAACCAGGTCTAGGAAAACCAGCCCAAAAGAAGCGACTATGAGCCACATGAGCACTTTAACATAATACATCAGCTATTTGAAAACAGCTCACAACGCGTCGCATCGCGACGCGTTGTGAGCTTGTAGATCGGCTATTTTCAAGTAAAATCTTGCGGGGAAATTATAATAAGCAGATCTGGCAACCCTGCCACCACCCCCACCCCCATGCGCCGCCTTCAACCCCACCACCACGCCACTCCCTTTCAAGCTATACTCCTGCAAGTCCAGCCACATTCTTCCCCACTAATTGACTGTCATAACGGCTGGAGAGATTAGCTCCCCCCCCCCCCCCCCCGTCAGATGAAGACGTGGGGGCCAACATGGGGGCTGCTATAGGATGGAGGAGGGAGCTAATACCATCACATCCCCCTATTTGTTATTGATATTTACTGGCTGTCTTGCGCTCCCCTCCCCCCCCCCCCCCCACCCTACCAATACCAGTGCCCTCGTCTCGTCACCCACAAGGATTAGTGTTAATGGCAGGCTTACGGAGCCAGCGAGCCCCCCCCCCCCCGTCAGGCCTGTGGCCCCCCCTTCATTCCTTCCTTCCTTCTTGCCATCTCCGAGATTAGCCCAGCCGCTTCGTGACGAGGGCCCCCGCCGCCCGCACAAGGAAAGAAGAGGGAATGACGACGGACGGGGGCCGCCGGAACTTTTGTGGAAATTTCAGTTCTTTCAAAGTGGAGAGAGAGAGAGAGAGAGAGAGGGTCGTGCGACACCCCCCCCCCCCCCCCCCGTTGCCTGAGAGGAGATAATGAAGCCACTGACGTGGTATTAGCCTATGTCGGTCGCACGTTTGAACACTGTATTTACCACGCAAAAAAAGTGGATTTATAATTTCAAAGTTTTTTTTTTCAGTGGTGGAAAAGTACTCACAATTTCTACTTAAGTAAAAGTATCAATACTGCAATGTAGGAATGCTCTGTTACAAGTATAAAAGGCCCTTGTTCAAAATGTTGCTTGAGTTAAAAGTGCAAAAGTATTTTCATGAAAATATACTGAAAGTACCAAAAGTAAAAGTACTAAAAGGTTTGAAAATAGCAAATCTACAAGCTCACAACGGGTCGCGGTGCGACGCGTTGTGAGCTTGTAGAGCGGCTATTTTCAATTAGCCTATATATAAAACAGGGCTTACGTGGTTAATATATGTTTTATGATATAATAATTTATATCTGCAAAGTAAGTAGCAACTAAAGGTTTCAAATAATAGTTGTGGAGTAAAAGTACAATATTTGCGTCTGAGATGTAATGGAGTAGAAGTAAAAGTATTGAACATTGGAAATACGCCATTACAGTAAAAGTACCTCAAAATTTTACTTAAATACAGTACTTGAGGAAATGTACTTATTTACACCACTGGTAGAAACGCTAAAATCTGTGACCGTATTGACCAAGAATGTTACATAATTACATCATTTAAAAAGTACAGTATACTGGAGTATCACTGTTTTTTCCTGTAGATATAATTTTTGGGGAGAAAATGACAACAGATGGACAGATAAAAACATTAAACTAGCACTGACTATCTAATTACAGTATGTAACTGACTCACAAATCGTTTTTGTTGGAAGACTTGTGCTTAGTTTGACGGTGCCAACGTTTTCGGACTGGATTGTGTGACTTCTGGCTGATTAATGCAGTATTGTCTAACACTATCTTGCCCAGCATTCCTTCTTTTCACTGTGATTCTATATGCCCTTCATTTTCATTTAGTGTTTAACATCTCTGTCATTTTAGATTTCTTTGGCTATTCAAAAAATAGCAGATATACAAGCTCATAGCGCGGCACCGAGTGCCGCGCTATGAGCTTGTAGATCTGCTATTTTAGAAAAATTGTGCAAATCCTTGAATAGATATATTTTTTAAAGCACACATTTGTAATGTTTTGTTCCAGGGACCCCCAGAAGCAAAGATTTGAGTTGTTCACTTGAAAAAATATTTATTCACAGATTTGCACAAATGTTCACGATTCTTCAAAAAAATTGTAGATCTACAAGCTCATTGTATATCTGCTATTTTGGAATAGCCAAAGGAATCTTCAAATGACACAGATGCGTTCCCGGTCTCAAAGGGTTAACCGTGTGCCAGCTTATATACAGCCCCTGTAACAGTTAACTTCACGCTGGCAACACAGAGACACCCCCAAACGAAACACAACCCGCTATATTAACATTATTAACTTCAGACGTGTTTACCTGTGTACAAATGTCTGCTGTGAACAGGGTCCACAGACAGTTGTTCTCCTCTCCTCTCACACCTAACCTCTCCTCTCCTCTCCTCCCTTTCCCTGCCTCATCATCTGCCTTGCTGTTCCTCTCCTCTCCTCTCCTCTCCTCTCCTCTCCTCTCCTCTCCTCTCCTCTCCTCTCCTCTCCTCTCCTCTCCTCTGGCTGACAGCCGTGTACTCTTGTGGTTTCTGCCTGCTGCTCCCCAGCTTGTCCGTGTGTGATCAGCGCTTCTCCAGCTCTCCTCCGCACTTTATCTCCTCTCCTTTAGTGCTCCCTGTTTTTTGTGTGTGTGCGTGTGTGTGTGTGTGTGTGTGTTTTGTTCCACAGACCGCCGCTCGGCTGCTTGCCTGCCTGCCAACTCGCTGTCGCTGTTAACTCACATACCATCTTATGTATTGCCAAAACAGATTGTGTTTGGAGGGCAAGCAATTAAAGGGGGAGGCAAGCGCAAAAAAAAAAAAACTAATGTAATTTTGGCTGCTATATTTATGGGGAAGAAGAAGAAAAAAGAAGAAGGAGAAGAAAGAGGAGGAGGAGGGAGTGAGGAAAGGAGAAAAAAAAAAGTGACAAGAAGGGCTTATGCGGAGCGGACGCCGAGGAGTCAACACCGCGGAGAATAATGATGGCGAGCCGAGATTTAGCGGGACGGAATCTGGCACTTTCCTAATTACGAGAGGCCAAATGTCAAGCCTGCTCGCTGTCAGCTTGGTGGCGAGGCACCGTTCGCTTTCTCTCTGTGTCTCTCTTGCTCTCGCTCTCTCTCTCTCTCTCTCTCTCTCTTTCTCACTCCCTTTTTCTGCAAGTTTCGGCATGTTTTATGAATCTCATTAAAAGTCATTAAAAGTGTGGTGAGATTTTCACAGCTTCCACTCCGTGGCCCTGTAGGCCCCCTCTCTCTATCAGTTAAACATCAGAGAGAGAGAGAGAGGGAGAGAGAGATAAACACCACCAGAGTTGCATTAAGATAGATGCTTATAAAAGGTAACGAGGGGGCATTACACGAAAACGGAAAGCAGCGCAACAGAGGTAGGAAGAGCGACTCAGATCTCTCACGTGTGTTGAAGCACATTATGTGGCGAGCATCTCAGAGGAAGGTGTGATTGTTGTGCCGAAATTAGCCGATCTAGATTGATCTAAGTTCACAACTCACCGTGCTGCTCACGCGCGCGCACACACACACACACACACACACACACACACACACACACACACACACACACACAAAAACTCTGACTGCACTCAAACATTCAGTAGCGACAAGCAACAATTTGACCCCTGTTTGGCACCAACACCTTTCAGAGGGGGCTCCTTTCATCAAATGCATTGTGTGTGTTTAGGCCTCCATTTGGATGCGCGTGTGCGTGTGTGTGCGTGTGCGTGTGTGTGGCGGTCACAGTCAAGGTCTCTCCATACTTTAGATCCCACTCACAAAGAGCCGTCACTCTTCCTTGGTCAGGGAAGGTCGGGTCAAGGGGAGAGTTCCTTACCCTTACACACACACACACACACACACACACACACACACACACACACACACACACACACACACACACACACACACACACACACACACACACACACACACACACACACTGTAGGCGTATTTGTTGGTGAATGGAAAGCATGGATGGATAGATGGATGGCAGTGAAAGCAGTTTGAGGTCTTACATATAGAGCTCAGACTGTCGGTCGTGCTCCCAATTACACTGACTCAATAGATGGACCCCCTTCTCTCCTGCTGCTGTCTATACTGAGACACACACACACACACACACACACACACACACACACACACACACACACACACACACACACACACACACACACAGTAGTATGATAGCACATCACATTATTGAATGATGAACATATCATCAACACACATGCGCGCACATATACACACTACAAGTAGCAGTGTAGTGCATGTAGAGTACAGGCTGCACTGTGTGTGTGTGTGTGTGTGTGTGTGTGTAAGTACATGTGTAAGGTTGGTGAAGGCAGTGCTCGGTAGTTGTGTAACAGCAAGGTGACTTGGCTGCCAGTATCGTCGTGTCGAGACTCCACAGATGGCTTGGTGCTGCCGAGGTGGTGACAAGGGTGCTATATGGTGGCTGGTGTGTGTGTGTGTGTGTGTGTGTGTGTGCGCGTGTGTGTGTGTGTGTGGAGACGGAGCGTCCTGGAGCCTCGGGCATCAGCAGGGGCCCCTGTGAGTTGGCGTAGCGATGCGAGCGAGGAAGAGGCTCACGTGGGCGGGAGCCAGGAGAGGTACGAAACGATTCGGAGGGATGGGGGGGGTCGGCCCAGAGACATCAAGGGCAGGGGGAGTGAGGTGGGTGGGTGGGGGCGCGTCGGGAAAGAGCTGTGTGTGTGTCTGTGTGTCTGTGTGTACATTATGGGGTGGGAATGCGGGCAAGAATTACAATCACGTTCACCAAACAAAGTAAATGAAGTCATCTTGACACACAGTGGTGGAAAGTAACTAAATACATACTTAAGTACAATGTTGAGGTATTTGTACTTTACTTGAGTATTCCCAAATTCCAATACTTAAACTTATACTCAACTACATCGCGGATCCAAATATTGTACTTTTACTCCACTGCAATTATTTGAAAACTTTAGTTACTAGTTACTTTGCAGATATAAATATATTACATAATAGAACACACATTAACCACTAGAGCCCTATTTTATACCTAGGCTATTTGAAAATAGATGACCTACAAGCTCACAACGCGTTGCATCGCGACGCGTTGTGAGCTTGTAGGTCGTCTATTTTCAAATAGCGTGAGCTGCTATTTTCAACATTTCAACATTTCAACAATTCATATTTTCAACATTTTAGTACTTTTACTTTTGGTACTTTAAGTACATTTTGATACCAATACTTTTTTTGATACCAATACTTTTGTACTTTTACTCAAGTAATTTTTTGAATTCCGGACTTTGACTTGTAACAGAGAACTTCTACATTGATTGCAGTATTGATACTTTTACTTAAGTAAAATATTTGAGTACTTTTTTCACCACTCCCAGAGACTGCTGGCATGGAATAGTTCGGGAACCCCTGAAACAGACATTAGACCACCATACCATTTATAGGTACAAAAAATGAGGGCTGGATTTGGGGATGAGCTGAAGGTACACGAGACAGAAGAAGAGGAAAGATGTACCGCACTAAAACACTTTGGCTGGAATTTATCCATTTGTGGCAGATTTATGCAGTCAAGCTTTAAGATGACTCTGAACTCGGGGAAATAATGACAGACATTATTTTCGCAAAGTCATTAATTCATAGCCAAGTGTTTTTTTGGCCATGTCCACCGCAGGGTCAACAAACTTCCTGACTCCTGGCCAATCGGATCGCACGTGACCAAATATGGTGCTTATGTGGCATGTGGTTATTGGTGGGATTCCGGAGGGTGTGACGAGAAAGATGCTCCAGTGGAATGTTTGAAAAGGCATGCCGCTATTATTTCCCCCCCTTTTTATTTTCCAGCTCCACGCTCTTAAAAATAAAATTATAGTAATCCCTAGATCTGTGAGATAAAATATTAGTTGTATGTATATAATACTTCATAATGTTAAGGAACTAGCTCAGTCGATTATGACAGTCGAGGTAGCCTACTTGTTCCCGCACAATTCCAAGAATGCTCCCCCGCTGGATTAGAAAGCCATATTTGTCTTCTAGAAGACTTCTATTTTCGACCCAGTTCAACTGAAGAAGAACTAGTAAACTAGGTGCCTTTTCAGCAGAAGGAGCAAGACTCCAGGACCGGTTAAAGCAACGTGGGCAATATAAGATAATCTCTACATCAAGAATATATTGAAGGTGAACACTCTGGGCTCGACTTGTAAAGACATCAAAAGTTTAGGATGGCAATTCTATGAATGCCATTTGTAAACTTTTTTTGGGCAATTTTTAAACCTAACCTAAAGCCAACCTATAATAGTAGCTCACACTGTGATTTTTGTTATCATTTTTTTTTTATCCCATGATTTTGTAACCCATTTGTTCACCCGGTACCAATTGCCTATGTAATCCTGGGCGCTACTTTCCCTCTGCCAGCCTAGGGAGCTTCAATGTATGAGGAGTGAGCAGGCCGCTTCTTATCACCTGGAAGTTTCCCCGGTAGGACGTAGCGCGTGTTCCAACCAGTTCCTTTCCCCTCCATCAGGCGCCCCGGCTGACCAGGGGGAGGCAGTATAGAGACCAGGATTACTGCATGTTTTTTTGTGAGGGTACCTACCCTAGGGGACACGGGGTGAACATGCAAACTCCACACAGAAAGGCCCTTTGGCCAACCCCACCGAACACATGTGATCTTGTAGATCAGGTATTTTCGGTGTGCCACACCGGCGTGCAACTATAAGTATCACTCGGGAATAACTACAACCTAACGGCTAAACCTAAATGTCTAATCCTAACCTAACCGAATGTTTTCCTCATTGTAAACCTAACACCACAAGTCTTTTTAAACTATAAAACAACCATTTATCTTTTGAGGACCAGGAGAATTGTCTTGACAATGTCTATTTGGCTAATTCTATTAATAATTATAATTTGTACAGTGGTACAAAAAGTGGTACAAAAAGTACTCACATTTGTTACTTAAGTAAAAGTATCAACACTGCAATGTAGAAATACTCTGTTACAAGTAAAAGTCTTGAATTCAAAATTTACTTGAGTAGAAGTACACAAGTATTGGTATCAAAATGTACTTAAAGTACCAAAAGTAAAAGTACTCATTGTTCAGAATGTCCTATTTTTGTATAAAAAAATATTTTGAAAATAGCCTATATACAAGCTCACAATGCGACGCATTGTGAGCTTGTACAGTAGATCTGCTATTTTCAAATGGCCAAAATGTATATAAGGCTGAAGTGGTTAATGTATGTTTTGTACTAATATTCAAAATCTACAAAGTAACTAGTAACTAAAGTTTTCAAATAATTGTAGTGGAGTAAAAGTAAAAGTATTGGAAATTCAAAATACTCCAGTAAAGTAAAAATTCCTCAAAAGTGTACATAAGTACAGGACTTGAGTAATTGTACTTGTATATAGTAGTAACACAAACACACACGCACACACGCACACACCTACCTTTGACACTAAGCTTACAGAAACAGTAACAGAGTGGCAGGTGAGGCTAAGCACGCTCTCTTTTCCACAACCTCTCTCTGTCTCTCTGTCTTTCCCTTTCTCCGGTGGAACTCCTCCGTCAGGATCAAAAAGGTAGACAGAGTGACGGTAGACTCCTGTTTTAGCTAGACAGCCTGCGCAGATCAAAATTCTGTCTCTCTCTCCTTCTCTCACACACACACACACACACACACACACACACACACACACACACACACACACACACACACACAGACACAGACACAGACACAGACACACACACACACACACACACACTGAATACAGTGCATACAGGCACATGCATGTGCACAGGTACACCTACAGTATGCTCTCACACAAGCACACGCACGCACACACACACACACACACACACACACACACACACACACACACACACACACACACACAGTCTTCTATATTTTAGTATTGATACTTTCATCCC
This sequence comes from Gymnoscopelus braueri, assembly GCF_963280865.1. Taxonomy (NCBI): domain Eukaryota; kingdom Metazoa; phylum Chordata; class Actinopteri; order Myctophiformes; family Myctophidae; genus Gymnoscopelus; species Gymnoscopelus braueri. The sequence goes on from NC_137625.1 coordinate 29,566,907, forward strand.
TTATAGCCGGGAACACATCTTTTTAGATTTCTTTGGCTATTCAAAAATAGCAGATCTACAAGCTCAGCGCGGCTATGAGCTTGTAGATCTGCTATTTTTGAAAATGTGTGCAAATCTTTGTATATACTGTACACTTTAAACTACAATCTTTGCTTCTGGGGGGGTCCCCGGAACAAAACATTTTGAGATGGGGGTCCACGGCCAAATACATATAATTTTGGATGGTCCTTGACATGAAAAAGTTTCAGAACCACTGATATATATATAGCAACATAAGTTTAACATTTTTAAACTGTTAGGATTTAGAAGACATTTTGTAGAATCCCCCAGAAGCAAATATTTGAGTTAAAAATCTTTGCTCTGCATTTAAAAAAATATATATATTCAAAGATTTGAATATATATTTATAATACATTAGAATACATGAATTTCATTATTTATTCATTTTTACACTTAAACCCTCTAGACTAGAGTAAACTGTACCTAAGATGGCTCTGTACTTGTACTGCTTTTTTCCCGTGTATTATGTCGATAATCGATAAGTTAAGAAAGTAATAACTTTGTAAAATAATTATGCAATTCTGTTGCACTGTTGATCCAAAAAGTAATCAATAGAATAATCTCTAGGAAAATAATGTATATTTGCAGCCCTACTTGTTCATCAGCTATTTTCAGTATCTGTTGTACAATAAAGGGCTAAAGTGGTTTAACTTCCTGACTTTGGAGTTGAGGTTTTAACAAGTTGACAGATTAAATGTTTTAACTGCCCACTTGACCAATTAAACGGCATTTAATTATTCACATTCATGGGCAACACACTGTTTCATGTCACAATTGTTTGTTCTCACTCTCTTTCTGTGTGTATTTCTCTCCTCCTCCCTTTCTCTATCTCACACGTGCGCGAGCACGCACGCACGCACGCACACACACACACACACACACACACACACACACACACACACACACACACACACACACACACACACACACACACACACACACACACACACACACACACACACACACACACACACACACACACACAGACAGACAGACCCCAGACGGGTATAATTGGTGTGTGTGGGGCCAGTTGTGACAAATAACTGTAATTAGGAGAAATGACTTGTTATACATGAAAACAGTCACTGCGTGTCGTTCTGCGTCTGAATGTGGCGGTCAGATGTCAGAGGAACTTTGGGTAACAGCACTCGCAACTCATTTCCAATACATTAAAGCCCATTGTTTTCTGCAGGGAACACACACACACACACACACACAGACAGACACACGTTGAACTTGTCATACGCTGGTGTGAAATGTATTTATACGTAAGTGTTTTTACCGCATCTCGCTGGTGGAAAAGAGGGGTCAGTGATAATTACTATGCATAATACACACACACACACACACACACAAGCTTAGGCACACAGACATAACAATGAATGCACGCGCACACACAGATGCAGACAGAAAGATAACTGTGCGTGCGTGCATGCGCACGTACGGGTGTGCGTGCGAGCAAATGCTCACACACACACACACACACACACACACACACACACACACACACACACACACACACACACACACACAGAGTGAGTCGTGCACACGTGTGATGAACACACTCATCATTTCGGTTGTGGCCTATGAAGTCCTGAAATATCATGAAACATTTAAAATCTAATTATACATCCTCTGTCTCTCTCTCAGTCTATCTCTCTCTTTCTGTCTGTCTCTCACCCTCTGTCTATCAGAGAGAGAGAGAGAGAGATGCATGTTGACAGTTGGAATGACTGTCACTCTTTTGTCTGGTTGGTTTGCACATTGTGTCTCGCACATCTACAATCTCAGTCGTGAGCTTGTAGATCTGCTATCTTCGCGTCGCATCGTTGAAGTGGTTAGTGTGTTTTGACTAAAAACGTGTTAGTGTGTTTTGTCTAAAAAAAAAGTAACTAGTAACTAAAGTTTTCAAATAATTGTAGTGGAGTAAAAGTACAATATTTGCCTCTGAGATGTAGTGGAGTAGATGTAAAAGTACTGAATACTGTAAATACTCCGGTAAAGTAAAAAATAACTCTAAATTTTACTTGAGTAAATGTACTTAGTTACTTTACACCACTGACGAGATGTAGGCTAAGAGTCGCATGATGCACACTTTTCAAGACAACTGGGACTGTGTGTGTGTGTTTGCTTGCATGTGTGTGTTTGCGTGTATGCGTGCACAAATGAGTATAACAAGAACATAATCTACAAGAGGGTGGTGGTGAGATATGTGTCTGCTCGTGTGGGCGGACGACTGTTTGTGCCTCGAGTTTGTGCACATATACCGTGTTTTCTGCACTAAGACTGCAAAGAAAATACATCTCAGGCGTGTGTGTGTGTGTGTGTGTGTGTGTGTTTGGGGGGGTCATTTGTATCGCATGTGTCCCCATTTCTTCCTGCGTCTCTCTTCCACCCCTCCGCAAAATCTCGGCGGGCTGCATGGTGACATTCGGGGAGCGGAGACATTTTTGAAGTGCACCCGGCAAAGGTTGTCAACGGATTAATCTCATCTCACGCTGGGGCGCAGCAAAAACACCCCGCTTTCTCCATGGAATTAAACACAATTTACCCATCAAGGCGAGTCTTTCAGGACGGCAGACAAGCATAAATAATATCTCCTCGGTCCAGATTTGCTAATTTACGAGCTTAGCATCTCCAAATGTTATTAGTGGGGGAAATGACGAGGTTAGCAGAAGGCCCTGTAGGGAGTGATTTGTTATCCAGGCGTGCAGCATCCTCCGTGGCAAGAGGAGCGCATGGGGAGAGAGAGAGAGAGAGAGAGAGAGAGAGAGAGAGAGAGAGGTGTACCTGACACCCACTGCCTCTCTTCTCCTCTCCTTCCATGCCTCCTTCTCCTTCTCCTCCTCCCTATATACCAGGACTGCACACACCTCAGGCTGGCAGATAGTGAACATGGCATCTCTCAGGCTAATGTTCTTCTTACACTCCAGTCATTCTTGCTTTCTCTCTCTCTCTCTCTCCTTCTCTCTCTTTCTCCAGTCTCTCTTGGTTTCTCTCTCGCTCTTCCCCTTTCTCCCTCTCTAGTCTCTTGGTTTCTCTCTCGCTCTCCCTCTCCTGTGTCTCTCTCTCTCTTTGTGTTTCTCTCTCCCACTCTTGCTCTCAAGGCTCACAACATCAAATGGAACATTTGGGCATCCGTTGTTAACTTGGCAAGCGTTGAAGTAGCTCTAGTCTGCTAAAGGAAAGAGAGAGGGGAAGTTTAGTTCCTTTTTTCTTCCTTATTTATTAATTTCTTTGTTTCTTTAAAGAAACTCAGCCCTTTTCTCAACAAAGAGAGCGGAGACGTCTCTATGGTGCGTCCAAAAATATGCTCGTCTCTCCTCTGTAGATGTGTGTCGACGTCTTTGCCTGGTCGCAGTCGATCACAAGACGCACGCAGAGTGTTTGGGCCAAGTTTTTGCAGGAATAACTTTTTGGCTGCGGTTGTTCTCTGTGGAAGTAAGCCGGTGCTTCCTGGGTTCGGGTGTTAGAGCTTCTATAAACTGGCGATAAGCTCACACCTTCATCATTATTATTGTGCAGGAAAAGTGTTTGTCTGTGTGTGTGTGCGTTCTAATATTATGCACTGTTTGTACAAATGCGTGTGTGTGTGTGTGTGTGTGTGTGTGTGTGTGTGTGTGTGTGTGTGATAGAGAAAGGGAGGCGGAGAGAAAGGGAGGCGGAGAGAAAGACAGACACACAGAGAGTGAGAAGTTGAACAAACAATGGTGACATGAAAACAGTGTTGCGCATGAAGGTGAATAATTAAATGCCGTTTAATTGCTCATGTGGGCAGTTAAAACATTTAATCTGTCAACATTTAATCTGTCAAAAAGCTCAACTCCAAAGCCAGGAAGTTAAACCACTTTAGCCCTTTGTTGTACAACAAACACAGAAAATAGCTATACTTATTCTATCGATTACTTTTTTTGATCAACAGTGCAACAAAATGTTATCATTATTTTTAAGTCATTACTTTCTTAACATATCGATTATCGACATAATCTTTTATAATCGATTAAATGGACTAGTTCTAACCGTTGCACCGCTATTTACAAGTAAAATGGTGAATGGTGAATGGTAAATGGTGCATTTATATAGCGCTTTTTATCCAAAGCGCTTTACATAGATTGTGCATTACATTCACCCAGGGAAACCATGCAAGGCACCGAACTGCTCATCGGGAGCAATTAGGGGTTCGGCGTCTTGCTCAAGGACACTTCGACACTAACTCTGGGGGAGCCCGGGATCGAACTGGGAACCTCGCGGTTGACCATCCGGCCGCTCTACCGGGCCACTCTACCCCTGAGCGACTGCCGCGCCCAAGTCACAATGTCGCATCGGAACGCATTGTGAGCTTATAGATCTGTTGT